>NW_016821003.1:75254-98070 GCF_001698545.2 Rhinopithecus bieti | reverse complement strand
TTAGCAGTGAGGGAGGCTTCGTGGGCGTGGGACCCTCCCGGCCAGGGGGGGGATATATTCCGGTGGGCCTGTATGCTTACAGCGCAGTATTGGGGTGGGAGTTACCCGATTTTCCAGGGGTTGTGTGTCTCCGTTCCCCTGGCTAGGAAAACGGATCCCCTTCCCCCTTGCGCTTCCAGGTGAGGCGATGCCTCGCCCTGCTTCAGCTCTCGCTGGTCAGGCTGCAGCAGCTGACCAGCACCGATTGTCCGGCACTCCCTAGTGAGATGACCCCAGTACCTCAGTTGAAAATGCAGAAATCACCGGTCTTCTGTGTCGCTCGCGCTGGGAGTTGGAGACTGGAGCTGTTCCTATTCGGCCATCTTGCTCCGCCCTCCCCAACTCTTTTATAGTAAAGTTTATTTTCTTGTTTATATATATAAGAGTGTATTTTCAACTCTTGTGTGTTTCAACCACCATAATTTTGGTCTCATTCTCATGGCTGGCCACAAAGTACTACTAATTGAAACAGAATCTGACTCATAGTAAGTGCTTAGTATGTAGTGGGATTATTGTGCAATTGTCTGGACAGTATTTATGAAATTTTGTTTTTTATTGTCTGATTTAGGTTGTTCATGGCATAGACATACTTACTATACGTCTCCAGCAGAGTTACTCTAAGACTAGGGATAGTATATGTAAGCATCCAGCACGTGGTGGGGCAGGGTTGTGGGGCTCACAAAGAATCTCTTCTATCAATGTCTGTGGGGGTCTGACTGTGGATCCCCTCCCGTGTGCGCTTTGCAGCTGTGCAAAACTGGCAATGTTCATCTCCGACCTCAGTGGTCAGCCCGTGGGCCTTCACTTCTATCAGTGCAAACATGTCTTGCCAGCTCTCTCAGGCTCCAGGTAGCAAGGCAAGAGGGCAGCACCAAAGAAGCTGGGCCAGGAGGCGCAGGTGGTCGATGGGCCGCAGGGTTGCACTGGCAGCATTTCCTCTTGGTTGATCTCGCCAGTGGCCCGTGGGTTCTCTTCCTGTCGCCCACTCGCCCTCCTGGCCCTGCATGGGGAGGTAAGCAGTGTGAAGAACACCACGTCCTCCAGCCCTCTTGATCTTGTCTTTTTTCCCCTCTGCTTTTTCTTCTTGTTATTCCCTTCCCACTCCCCTGCAGGCCGGAATACAAGCTCTTCTCCAAGCCCAAACCTTGACCTCTTCCTCTGTATTCATAATTCTTAACCTTAGCAGATGTAAGAATCCCCTTTGAGAAGCTAATGGAAGCTGTGGCCCACTCCCCCGAAAACAGAGAATGTGCCCCTTAATAGGGAACAGGCTTCACTTGGAAATGTCATCAAGTGTGGCTTTGTCCTTACTTCCTAGTGTTCCTTTGCATGGACTCGGCCATGCTTTTTGTCCCCTGTGACTTTTCAAGTGACTCCCAGACAATATACACAGTCTCAATCCAGTTATTGAAATGCTAGTTTTTGGAGATGGTCAAAACTTTGAACATGATTTAAAGTTGTACTTCTCCCTCCTGGAGACTTGCATTTGGGGAGGAGTGCTTGCTTCTTTCTCTTTTCCCTATGTACCACATGTCCTCTACCTCTTCCATCTCACCATGGTTTTTAGGGCCCCTCTGTGTCAGAACAAGCAGAGGAGGAAGATGTAGAGGACTGGAAAATTCCTACTTAACTGCAGCTGCTGTGCTCGCCAGCCTTGGCAGAATTTTAAAACTGGCTGTTCTGGGGTCCCTTCCTGCCTCTGCCCAGCCTCCATTGCTAGCAGCCCCTCCCCTGCAGCTACCCTGGCAGCTGTGCTCATTTCCTGTGGTTGCTGTAACTAGTTACTAACAACAGTGATTTAAAGCAGCACTCTTTGATTATCTTGCAATTCTGGAGGTTACCAGCCATTCAATCAAGGTATTGGCTGGGTCGCATTCCCTCTGGAGGCCCTAGGGGAGAATCTGATTTTTCTACTTGGCTTATGGCCCCTTCCTCCATCATCAAAGCCAGCACAGAGTCTCTTCAGTTCTCTCTGACCTCTAGTTATCCCAGCATGTCTCCTTCTCTGACTCTCTATCTCCCTCTTCTAAGGACCCTTGTGATTGATTACATAGGGCCTCTTCAGATAATCTCACATCTTAAGATCCTTAACTTAATCACATCTGCAAAGTCACTTTTGCCCACAAGGTAACAAGTTCACAGGTTCTGGGTTTAGGATGTGGACATCTCGGGTGGGGTGTTATTCTGCCTGTCATGGCAGCACAGAGGCTCTCCGTTCTGGCTGCCGGTTGCTCTTGCCTCATCCAAGACTGCTCTGGTTCTTTTGGCTGAGGTATGTGGAGCCCTGTTGACATCCCTACCACCTCAGTTCCTTCTCTGCTCTGGACCATCTCAACCTAGCTGCTTCTTGGCTGCCTGGCCAGAAAAGCAGGAAGTCAGTCACCACTAGCTTGGGCGAGGGTCAGGTAGATCACCTCCCTCAGTACTTCCTCTGTTCCCGACTCCTGGACATTTCATTTTCTCAACATGGGTGAGCAATTCAGGTGGCTTCTCTATCCACTATGAAAAATTTTACGTTCTTCTCTGACACCTGATTTTGAAACTTGTCCTAATAAAAAATTCCATTTAACCTTCAGTAACATTTACATAAAATGTTGCATATGACTTTAGGGAGGTCACAGGCCCCTGAATCCAATCCCTTGGCATGGGATTTTACATGTATATATATATGATTCTTTTTAGAGGCTAGTCAAGTGAAGCAGTGGGAGTGGAGAAAGAACAAAGGAATCCGTAAATGGTTGTGATCAATAAGTTGTAAATACCATTGTACTTGCACCAGCCTTGATGCTATTGTAGGATCCCCTTTCCTACAATCTCAGTTACCAACAATTTAGCCACATTTAATGCTCCTATAGATGTGACTTTCATGTAGTTAACTTCATTCCAAGTTCCCTTTTTGAAGTGTAATTCTATATTGCTACCTGTTTGCTGCAAATTCATTTGAAAGTCCCACTATAAACTGAATCTCCTCCAGCCAAAGAAGGGCTCATTGTCCTCAAGCCCTTCCACCGCCTCTCTGGGGTACCCCATTTTGTCTCTTTGGAGCCCCAGAGTCAGCCGCCAAGTCCCACAAGTTCTCCAGTCATGTCTCAGTTCCACATCCCATCCCCTATGGCTTCTTCTCAGTAACATGGATCCATGGGTCCATGGGTTAATTGCTAGGAGACATCCATCCACAGATGCAATACTGTAGCATGTTTATCTTCCAAAAAAATCTTTCTGACTTTGCACATCCTACCAAGAGTTGGTTAAGATGCTAACATTAAAAATAGAATGGACTGTCATTTCCAGCTGTCAGAAAGACTTCCTCTCAACCTGATATAGAATACTCAGACTGCAGTTTGCATATATTTGCCCGAAGTTCCTGCAGCCACAGGCATAGAGTTGCTCTGCAGGAAGATGTTATCTGGCCACCAAACTGTCATCTCACAGAGATGAACATGCTGAGGAACTCGCTGGTTTCTAAAATTTTCCATGCACTCTTCAACTCCAGTGGCTTTGTAAGTTTTCAGGTTGCAATCAATGAATGTTCCTGCTCTGCTAAAGCTTCTTCACTGTTCCCCATAGCTCAGGTGGATGTGTCTCCTTGCATGCTGATTCTCGCTTGCTAGTGTTACCTCAGCTTTCATGTTTCATGAAAACTGTTCTCCCGGCCAAGTTGAATGAATGCAGCTCCTTGGACTCAGAGAGGATTGAGTGGGCAATTAATCAGGAGGGTGCTGGTCTCCAGGAGAACCAGCAAATATCACTGAATTATGGTGAGGATGAGAAAGGCACATTTATCAGTACTGGCCCCAGGAAGGAAGGCTCCTGGACCATTGGAGGTGGCCCCAGTTTCCTTTGAGACTTTGGTTAAGATGGGTTTTGTTTTGTGGGTCTGGGGTCAGCCAGAGGAGTTGGAATTGCTGGGCCTCAGAGGAGAGGCTGAGCTCTTACCAGAGATTCCTCTTCCTCACCTTCCTTAGACCCATGTGACCTCTTCTCTCCATCAAAGTGGGGTCAACATTTAAGAGATATAGGTTTTTAGGAGTCCAAGATCGTGAGCTTCCTGGGGCAGCCGAATTCCCTCCTACAAAGTCTCCAGCATATGTGCTGTAGCTCGGTCTTCGTAGGGGATTCCCCTCTGCTGAGCACTGTTGCCCTTTTCTTCCTTTTATTAACAGCTGCTCATATTCCTGGACTCTGCTGAAGAAGCAATCTCCTCCAAGAAGCGCCTTCTGATTGCCTGCGCCACCCTCTGCCCAGGCTAACATGGATGCTACTGCTCTCTGGCCACACTTCTATCAAAACATGCAAGCTGTTCTCTTTCCATTGCTCTTCGGCTCTGCCTCTGGAACCTCACTTTGAATCCCTCGGGACAACAAAGTCAGACTGGCTGGACTCACATCTGGCTCTACCATTGACCAGCTGGGTGGCTGTGGGCAAGTTACTTATATTCAGTGTGCCTCAGTCTTCTCACCTGCAAAATGGGTATAAAATAGTTCCCATTCATGCTAATGAAATGAGATAATCCAGGCAAAGAGCTTATAAAGGTTTTCAAAAAGTGTTCAATTATTATTGTTGTTGTTATCATTGTTATTTTCTGTATTTCTGACAAGTAGTGCAGTTCTTGATGTTGAATGAACCGCTGACAATGTTCACACACACACAAACACACAGACACACCCACCTGCCCAAGTGTTAAACTTTGGTTCTCTCCTCTGACTCATTCTTTGTGCCCAGTCCATCATAAGGTCCCATTGGGTCGTTCTTCAGAACACCTGTCAAAAACCACTGGCATGGTGCAGGATTTAGTTTTATTCACAACTGTATCTCCGGGGCCTGACACAAAATCATTGCTGAAAAACATGTTGGATGAGAGAAAGCATGAACACATGGATGATTGAATGAATAAAATCCTTTTCCCCGTACACTGCATTTCCACAGCTGCCTTCCAGCCCAGTCTTCACTGACTCCATCCAGACTCATGTAATATCCTGACCATTCCTGCGCTATCCACTCTGGTCTCTCCCTGCACAACGCAGCTAGTTTTATACCACTGCTGCGAGGTCTTCAGCTGGTTCCCAGTGGACTAGCAAATAAGGAACAAACTCACAAGACAACTAGTGTTTATAGCATCACTTTTGTTTATACTTCCCCAATTTGCACTTCTGCCAACATTAGATGGGAATGCCTTTTCCACAAACCCTGCTGGCCTCCCCAAGTCCCTTATAAACACCTAAAATGCATTTATACTGTTCTGGGAACAAATATAATAGGATCCTGCTTCACAGTTCAGAAGGCAAATGGTGGCTGCTTAACAGCTGAGCTTCCCCAAATGCCCTCACCAACAGGAAGTTGGGCTCCTTCTCCGGATTTAGCCAGGGTTCCCTTGTAGCGTCAGTAGGATCCAGAGGTCATAGGGAGCCTGTCCTGGCTGCCAGAGGAACATTCAGAAGTGTCCCTTGTACTTGTTGATTCCATCTGGAATTTGTGTTGGTGAAAGGAATGCCCTGGGGATTAAACTATGTATTTATTTATCTATTTATTTTGCAGATGGGTATCTAGTTTTACCTGCCCCATTTGTTGAATAGTCATCTTTCACTTTTTAATTCATAAATTTTGTAATCATGGGGCTGTCAATCGAGGAAAATGGCACGACAAGTCTCAATCATTTTTGGAGATTTATTTGCCAAAGTTAAGGACGCACCTGGGAGACAGGTGCCTTTCTCTGAAGATGATTTTGAGGGCTCGAAATTTAAAGGGGAAAAGGTGGGATATTGAGAAGCCCACAGTTTTCACAGAAACAAAAGGCACATAAAAAATGTCAGGAATCCACATTTTACTTAAGATAACACAGACAAAATGGGGTAGGGGAACAGTCAGATACACCCTGTGAAAGGAAATTAAATTTTGGGACCCCAGACTCATTTAGCCAAAGGGAAAAGTCAAGCTGGGAACTGGGTCATGCAAACCTGCCTCCACCTTTTGGTTCCTAAATAAGATGAATACAAGATGAAAGGCTACCCGCCTCCCCTGTATTCTTCCCACAAGGAAATTCCTGGTGAGGTATTAAAACTTCACAAACGTCATTGTTATCTTATTTTTAGAAATTGCCATAGCCACCCCAACATTCAGCAACCACCAGTCTGATCAGTCAGCAGCCATCAACATCAAGGCAAAACCCTCCACCAGCAGAAAGATTATGACTCACTGAAGGCACAGATTGTTAGGATTTTAGCAATAAATCATTTTAATTAAGGTATGTTGTTTTCATACATGATTCTATTACACACTGAATAGACTAAGATATAGTATAAACATAACTTTTATATGCACTGGGAAACCCCAAAAAAATGGTGTGACTCACTTTATCACAATATTCACTTTATTGCGGTGGTCTAAAATGAAATGCCCAATGTCTCCGAGGTATGTCTATGTAAGAAATTGCAAAACATATCTACAGTGATTACACCATTTTGCATTCTGACTGGCAGTGAATCAGAGAACCAGTTTATCCACATTCTCTCCAGCATTTGTTGTTATCACTATTTTTTATTTTAGCTGTGTGGTATCTCATCATGGTTTTAATCAGCATTTGTCCAAGGACTAATGACATGGAGCCTATTCGCTAATAACTAGTGATCTTTTCATATGTTTATTTACTATGTGTTTATCTTTGGTAAAGTATTCATGTCTTTTTGTCCATTTATTAATTGGTGTGTTTGTTTTTTTACTATTGAGTTTTTGAGGTTATTTATTTTTTCTGGTTACAATTTTTTATATATGTGATTTGAAAATATTGTTTTTCAGTTTGTAGCTTGTCTTTTCATTTAACAGTGTCTTTGTTAGAGCAAAACTTTAAATTTTCATGAAGCTCAATTTACCTTCTTTCTTCCAGGGGTATATGCACAGGTTTGTTTTGTAGGTCAAGTTGTGTCATGAGATTTTTTTGTAAAGATTATTTCATTGCCCAGGTATTAAGTCTAGTACCCTTTAGTTAGTTTTGCCTAATCCTCTTTTTCCTCCTACCCGCCACCTTCCAATAGGCCCCAGTGTGGTTTGTTTCCCTCTATGTGTCCATGTGTTCTCATCATTTAGCTCCCACTTATAAGTGAGAACATGTGGTATTTGGTTTTCTGTTTCTGCATTAGTTTGCTAAGAATAATGGCCTCCAGCTTCATCCATGCCCCTGCAAAGGATATGATCTTATTCTTTTTTATGGCTGCCTAGTGTTCCATGGTGTATGTGTGCTACATTTTCTTTATTTAGTCTATCAATGACAGACATTTAGGTTGATTCCATGTCTTTGCTATTGTGAATAGTGTTGCAGTGAACATATGCATGCATGTGTCTTTGTAATAGAACAATCTGTATTTCTTTGGGTACATACCCAATAATGGGATTGCTAGGTCAAATGGTACTTTTGTCTTTGGGACTTTGAGGAATCACCACACTGTTTTCCACAATGGTTGAACTAATTTGTATTTCCACTAATAGTATATAAGTGTTCTTTTTCTTCTCCATAACCTTGCCAGCATCTGTTATTTTTAAAATTTTTAATAATAGCCTTCCTGATTGGTGTGAGATGGTATCTCATTGTGGTTTTAATTTGCATTTCTCTAATGATAAGTGATGTTGACCTTTTTTCAAATGCTTGTTGGCTGCATGTATGTCTTCTTTTGAAAAGTGTCTGTTCATGTCTTTTGTCCACTTTTTAACGGGGTTGTTTGTTTTTGCTTGTAAATTTGTTTAAGTTCCTTATAGATGCTGGATATTAGACCTTTGTTAGATGCATGGCTTGCAAACTCCATTCTGTAGGTTGTCTGCTCACTCTGTTGATGGTTTCTTTTGGTGTACTGAAGCTCTTTAGTTTAATTAGATCCCATTTGTCAATTTCTGCTTTTGTTGCAATTGCTTTTGGTGTCTTTGTCATGAAATCTTTGCCCGTGCCTATGTCCTAAATGGTGTTGCCTAGGTTGTCTTCCGGGTTTTTATAGTTTTGAGTTTTACATTTAAATATTTAATTCATCCTGAGTTAATTTTTGTATATAATGTAAGAAAGGGGTCCAGTTTCAGTCTTCTGCATATGGCTAGCCAGTTATCCCAACATCATTTATTGAATAGAAAATCCTTTCCCCATTGCTTGTTTTTGTCAGGTTTTTCAAAAGTCAGACAGTTGTAGGCATGTGGCCTTATTTCTGGCTTCTCTATTCTGTTCCATTGGTATGTGTGTATGTTTTTGTACCATGCTGTTTTGGTTACAGTAGCCCTGTGGTATAGTTTGAAGTCAGGTAGCATGATACCTCCAGCTTCATTATTTTTGCTTAGGATTGCCATGGCCATTTAGGTTCTTCTTTTGGTTCTATACAAATATTAAAATAGTTTTTTTTTTCAGTTCTGTGAAGAATGTCAGTGGTAGTTTAATAGGAATAGCATTGAATCTATAAATTGCTTTTTAACAATATTTATTTTAACAATATTGATTCTTCCTATCCATGAGCATGGAATGTTTTTCCATTTGTTTATGTCATCTCTGATTTCTTTGAGCAGTGTCTTGTAGTTCTCTTTGTAAAGATCTTTTACTTCCCTAGTTATCTGTATTCCTAGGTATTTTATTCTTTTTGTGGCAATTGTGAATGGGAGTACATTCCTGATTTGACTCTTGGTTTGACTGTTGTTGACATATAGAAATGTTACTAATTTTTGCACATTGATTTTATATCCTGAGACATCATTTTTGACTCCCTAACATAAAATGAGAGATATGTAATCTTTTAAAAGGATCATGCTTTTGGTGTCATGTCTAAAATTCTAACTTCATGCCATGAATATTCTGCTCTAAAACTATTATAGTTTTATATTTTTATCTATGATTCAATTTTGAGTTAATTCTTGTATAATGCACATATGATGAAATTTAGTTTTAGATTCATTTCTATTGCATATAGAAGTTCAATGGTTCCAATACCATTTATTGAAAAGATTGTTCTTTATACATTGAATTGCCTCTACACCAATGCCAGAAGTGAGTTGGCTACCAGTTGGTCTATTTTTGGCTATTCTGTTCTATTCTATGTTTTGACTGTTCTATTCTGTTCTTACGTATGTGTCCATCACCTTATAAATACCACCATCCTCTAGTTCTATAGGATTTGAGGTAGACTATTGGGATTCTCATAACATGACACATATAATCATACATATTTCTTTATGCAAATAGGGAGATATATGCATACAGTTGGGTGATATTTTTATTCATTTTATTCATTTGACAATCTCTTTTACTTTAGATCACTTATATTTAATGTAGTGATTGATATGCTTGAATTTTAGGTCTACTATCTAGAGGCCCATGCAGTTCCTCAGCATATGAACCCTAGGAACAGCTTTAGCTATCATATCTGTCTTCTCTAGCATCCATGTTCCCTTCTAGCAAGGTTCCCTAAGACACTCACAGAGTGTTTTGTCAGCTGCCAGGAAGAAAATTTCTATTATTTTTTCACATGGTGAAATAACTGTGCTGATGCTTGATCCTGTTTCTGATTATAGATCAGTGATGGAAGAAAAGGCATTTTGTTTGTTTGTTTCTCTCCAGATCTACTTTTCAGAGCTCGCAAAATGATGAAATATTCTAACGCCAGATGGCTACTCTGCTGTGTTTTGCTGGTTTCAGTGGTTCTCTGGGAATGATGGCTCTCAAATGTGATACAAGAATTGGACCCCCAAAGAGAGATATTTTGGACAGTTGAACTCTGCAGAAGTCTAGCAGGCAGAGGCATAGCTTCCAGAGTGGCTAACATTAGCCCCTTGTGCTCTTAGGCAGAACAAATGCTCCAAAAGGAGGCAGTAATCCTCAGGTCAGCTGGGAGACCAGAGGAGACCAAGCAGGTCAGCAGTGGGGATGTGGGGGAAGGGGTGCTCTTCCCTTCCACTCCCTCCTCTACTGCCAGATTGGGCACCAGAAGACAATGCCAAAGGGCACATTATAGGGAGCAACTTGCCTTCAAATCATAAGCTTTCTCTTTTGTGATTCTGAATTCTCCTGAGTGCCTAATTTTTTGATTGTGGTAAAATGTGTATAACATAAAATTTGCCATTTTAAGCATTTTAAAGTGTACAGTTCAGTGATGTTAAGTACATTCATCCATGTGCAACCCTCACCACCATCCATCTCTAGAACTCTTTTCATGTTGTAAAATTGAAACTCTACACTCATTAAACAATAACACCTCATTCTTCTCTCCCTCAGCCCCTGGCAACCCCTAGTCTACTTTCTGTCTCTGTGAATTTGATTAGTCTAGATATCTCATATGAGTGGAATCACGTAGTGTTTGTCCTTTTGTTACTGGCTTATTTCACTTAGGTAACCTCCTCAAGGTTCACCCATGTTGTAATATGTGACGGGATTTTCTTTTTAATGGCTGAATAATATTCCATTGTACGGAAATGTTACATTTTCTTTATTCATTCATTCATCCATGGACACTTTGGCTGCTTCCACCTGCCAGCTATTGTGGACAATGCTGCTGTGAACACGAGTATGTGGATATATGCTCAATTCTGAACCTCTGATTTTGCACCTTTTGTAATGAAGCAATCCCAAGAGAGGGTTGAAGAACCTTAATGGCAGGAGCTCTGATCAGGCAGCTCTCTACTCTGCCCATGAGTCTCTAAAGGATCCTCCAGGTATATGAGCCTGTCCCTAGGGGCCTGACCAACTTCTTGGTTAATAAGAAAAATTTTGCCAAGACTGCAGATGACCGCAGAAGCAGCAGCTCAACTCAGCATGTCCCTGTCAGCTTTTTGATGCTTAAATCCTTCAGCCTTGGGACCCAGCATGGTCTCCATGGTGAGGACTCAGTGGCAGATGCTACTCACTGCCCTTTGGAGAGACACTGTGGTAATAGACACTTGCCTTGATGTAGGAAAGTGTCATCTCTGTCTTGCCTGACTTGGAGCAAGACCTAAAGTGGAGGGCACCAGGGGCAGAAAGGGGATGAAAGGTCTTGACTTTCAATGCTGCTTGGGAAGACGCATTTTCTCTGCTTCAATTGAGGGGACAAAAATTAAAGTTCAGTGCCTGTTAAGGAAGAAGACTATGGTAAATATCCCAGGATTTCAGGTGAAACCATGACAGGCCACATCTTAGGAGTCAAAGTGAACTGGAAATAGACCATTTGAAGAAGCTCAGATTTTAATCTTTGAACCGAAAGAAAATAATGAATAATCTCGAATGCTATAGTCAGTAAAATACTCCTCAAAATGAAAGCAAAATAAAGACATTTTCAGAACATCAAAAAAGAAAAAAAACTTAAAATTTAAAAGATGAAAATGGTTCAGAGTGTGTTCTTTGTTTACGGTAAACAACTATAATAAAATAGTTAAAATAATTTTAATAACTCTAGCTGTAAATTTAACAGTGTATTTAAAACAATTCATGAATTAAAAGTCACAAAATAAATAAAAAATTCTTTGAATTGAAAGATAATAACCATATGACACATCAACATTTCTGAGACATTGCCAAAGAAGGGCTTAGAGGGAAATTTATAGTCTTAAACCCATATATTAGCAATATTTTGGGGACACCTAGAAGAGAGAGGATGGAGACTTGGCTGAATCCCTAGGATAGGGGGTCCCAAAGAAGTAAAATTTTTTTAGAGAAAAGTCAGCTTTTGGAAAAAGTTACATGATATATCAACAAGATCCAATTAAAAATAAATACTAAAGAGAGATTTTTGACGGTAAAGGAAAATGATCCCAGGTGGAAGCAAAGTAATGCTGAAGGAATGGGGCACAGAAGAATGGTAAATATAATTGATAAATCCACATAAATACTAAATGTATAAAACCACAGTAATATTGTTTTGCAGGCTATCAAATATGTAGAATTTAAGTACGTGACAACAATAACATACAAGGTAGAAGGGGGACAAACGGGTAATAGTGCCCTAAGGTTTCCCCACCATCTTTGCAGTGGTAAAGGTACTAATTTATGGTAGACTCAATTAAGTCAACGATACTCATTATGATCACTAAAGTTACCACTAAAAGAAGAGGTAAAGAAAGGATAACTTGGTTGGGCACAGTGACTCATGCCTGTAATCCCAACACTGTGGGCCAAGGCTGGTGGATCACTTGAGGCCAGGAGATCAAGACCAGCCAAGTCAACATGGTGAAACCCTGTTGCTACTAAAAATATATAATTAGCTGGACAGAGTGGCTCACATCTGTAGTCCCAGCTACTTGGGAGGCTGAGGCACGAGAATTACTTGAACCCAGAAGGCTGCAGTGAGCTGAGACTGCACCACTACACTCCAGCCTGGGCGACAGAGCGAAACTCCATCTCAAAAAAAGAAAAGAAAAAAGGGGAGGATAACTAAAAGCCACTGAGGAGAAGAAATTGAATAAAACAAGAAACAGGGACAAATGAAATGAATAGAAAACAAATAGCAATATGGTAGCTTTGAACCCAAACATATGCTAATATTAGTCATTAGTAACTAATAATATGAGTAATTATAAATGGAATAAGCATTCCAAATAAGATGCTTAGACTGATTTAAAAAACAATTTCCTGCTTATAAAGGCACATACTAATTAAGACATCACATTAGAATAACAATATGGATGAAGATATTCAAGTAAATAAGAATCAAAGCAATGCTAGATGTTTTTACGTCTCTGACATCAGACTTCAGAGCAAGTGGCATTACTCAGCATAAACTGATACATTTTATAATGATAAAATGGTCAGCCACCAAGAAAGTGTAACAATTCTACTTGTATAAGCACTTGATGACATAGTCTGAAAATAAATAAAGCGACAATTGTCAGAAAGAAATAGATAAATTCACAGTCATAATCATCATGAGAAATTTTAACATACCCCTCAGTAACTGGCAGAAAAGGAGACCAAAACCTAAACCAAAACCAAACCAAACCAAACTCAATGAAACAAGACAAAGTAAAAAGACTGAATATGGCCAGGACCGGTGGCTCACACCTGTAATCTCAGCACTTTGGGAGGCCGAATTGGGCGAATCACCTGAGGCCAGGAGTTTGAGACCAGCCTGGCCAACATGGCGAAAACCTGTCTCTACTAAAAATACAAAAGCATGGTGGTACACATCTGTAATCCCAGCTCCTCGGGAGGCTGAGGTATAAGAATTGCTTGAACTCAGGAGACAGAGGTTGCAGTGAGCTGAAATCGTGCCACTGTACTCCAGCCTGGGTGACAGAGTGAGACTCTGCCTCAAAAAATAAAAATAAAAAAAAGAGTAAATATATAAAAAGTTTCAACAGAATGGACTTACTGATGTATATAAATATCTAACTTTATATCTATAAAATGCAGAATACATATTCTTTTCAGCTGCATATATTGATAGAACATTGGTTATTCTTGACAAAAAATAACTCAAATATTTCAAAGAAGGGAGATAATGAAATGGTGTTTTCTAACTGTAGTGGACTTGAGTTAGAAGTTGATAAGAAAAAAGATAACTAGAAAATCAACTATGGTTGGAAATTAAACAATACAGCTATAATAGCCCACAGGTTAAAAAAAATGTCATAGTGGAAATTAGAACTGGTTTCAAAATGAGGGAAAACCAATAATCAGCCTGGGAGGATGAAGCCAGTTGCACCTTCTGATGGAGGAAGGTCTGGCAGCAAGGAAAATGGACTCTTATAGACATCCCCCTTGCACCCTGCCGAGCCCCACTGGCCACACACTCTGGGCTCCCCTGGGCCCAGCTGGCGATGTGGGCTCCAGCCAAAGTCACAGGGCAGGCCTAGCAACTGCTTCCACTCTTCAGGAACTGGCTCACCAGAGGTCTCAGAGATTTCTTGGTACCTGGTGAGCCTTACCTGCACTACGTGAGGGCAAGCCAGGTGGGCTGGAGACCTCCACTGGGTCTTCTCAGGGCTGGGCTGCAGCTGGAGGAGGCTTTCCTGAAAAGGTGTAGGCAGCAGTCTTGTTGCACACATTCCTGCGAGTCCAAGGTTATGTGACCTCACGCTCTGCCTTGTTTGGAAATAACAGACAGACTCTGTGGGGGAGTGGAGAGAGGCACTGGATAAGGTGCTGCTCAAAGGGAGGTGCTCAACAGCTCAGGGCCCCTGGTGGACAGGGCTGTGTGGGACCCAGAGCTGAGAAGGGTGTCACCAGCAGCAGCTGCCTCCACTCCTCCACCCGGTGTACCTGGCCCCCAGTGCGGACGCTGAGGATAGCCATGTGGTGGAAGGTGACCCTGCTTGTGGCACTCATTGTGCTGAGCACCCATATCTGGACCATTCAAAAAGAATTCATAGACATCAGTATTTTATGACCTCAAAAGAGCTTGCTGTGGCTTGGTTCAATGAGGACATTATGGAAGAGTACATGTACAGGTTGCTGGAGGTACAGCGAGCCCAGCAGAAGGTGGGTGCCATTTCCAGAACACTCTTCTCCAGCTGAATAGCCTAGAGCCAGGGGTGATGGCAGCAGGGGCTCACATGGGGGGGGGGGTCCCACGTCTGTACCACACTTCTGAAGACAGGGCTCAGGGAACCCTTCCTCCTGTGGAGGGCACACAGCCTTCCTGATCTTTACCCATTTCCTTGGCCATCTGCCCCTTCCTTGGGTTGCATCTCCATCCATGGACCCTGGGAGGCTGCAGGAACCCTGGGCACAGGGGGTTATGCTGCTGCCCAGCCACAGTGCCCAGGGGGTACTTCACGCCAGCCCAGGAGGGGAGAATGCAAGGAGGGGCAGGGCATATGTGAGTGTTCTTGGTGTGTATGGGAGTATGAGTATGTGAGTGTGTTATTGATATATGTAAAAACATGAGCGTGCTATTGGTGTGTATCAAGGAGTGCATGTGAGTGTGTTGGTGTGTTGGGGCATGAATGTATGAGTGTGTTAATGAGGGCTGGGCATGAGTGTATGTTGGTGTGTGTCAGGCATGACTATGAATGTGTAGGTGTGTGTCAGGGCATGAGCGTGTGAGGGTGTTGGGCATGAGTATAAGTTTTTGGTATGTGTTGGGCATGCATCTGTGTTGTGTGTGTAGGGGCCTGAGTGTGAGTGTGTTGGTGTGTGTTGGGCATGCATGTGTGAGTGTGTTGTGTGTTGGGCATGAGGGTGAGTGTTTCTGGTATAGGGCATGAATGTGTGAAGTGTAATGTGTGTTGAGTCATGGGTGTGAGTGTGTTGTGTGATGTTGCATATGAATGTGAGTTTGTTGGCGTGTTTGTGCCATGAGTGTGTGTGTTAACATAATGTATGTGTTGGTGTTTGTTGGGCATGAGTGCATGTTTTTGGCAGGTGTTGGGCATGAGTGTGCGAGTGTGTTGTGTGTATAGGGCATGAGTGTGAGTGTGTTGTGTGTGTTGGTCATGAGTGTGAGTGTGTTGTCTGTATAGGGGCATGAGTGTGTGTTGTTAGTTTGTGCCAGGGCATAGCTGGGTATCATCTCATCCCCAACATGGATTGCTGAGCCCCTGACTGGGTCAGGTTTCTTGATCATTTCTAGGCTGTCCAGTGAGACCTGTGCCCTAGCCTGCCCAGACTTCCTGTCTGGATTGGTTTTCTCTCTACGTTTGGGTATTTCTTGAGTTTCATGGACTTCTGCATAAAGGAATGGAAATAACTTTTAATCATTTCTTATAGAAGCCTAAGAAACATTCACAACAGCATGGTGCAGCTCTGCATTCACCTCGATGAAAACTGGCAAGGTAGACAGTTACGAGCAGTCAGCACCCACATGAAGCAGAATAGTGCCATCCCCCAGAACCCCCTCTGTGATCCCATCTAGATTCTATCCCTGCAAGGAGTCCTGCTGATCTAGTTTCTAATCCCAGGCATTAGTCTCCCCCATTTCTCACTCTGCGTAAAAGGAACCACCCAGTGTGAGCCCTCTGTGTGTGGCTGAGGCTCAGGTGTAAGGCGGAGGCAGTGTGTTGTCAGGTGTGGCTGCGGCATGCGCAGGCTTACTGCTGCATAGGATTTGATTGTGTGAGTGTGTCATACCCTATATGTTTATCACTGTCAATTTGACTGTCAGGCATTAGCCATTGGGAATATTCCAGTGTGTATCTGAAGTGCACTTAGTGGACTCTCTTCTATTGACCTGCAGAGAGATTGTACATGGCCCTGTCTAGCCCTATTTATATGACACGCACATGACAACCTTTTATCCACTTTCCTACTTGTTTCTCTGCCTTTTTAAAAAATTCATGAAAAGAAAATACTTAGCAATTGTTTGTATAATTTCTTCTTGACAAACGTGCACAATGATATTTTAACAGACTTGGAAATGGGCCTCACAATTTGTAAAAACTATGATGAAGACGTTGACAATTGACCATTGCAAGAAGGCTCAGGAGAGAAAAAGGTTTGAGAATAAAATCAACCCCAAAGCGTCATGAATCTCTCAGGAATGGATAATAATATCAAGGTGGGCCTTTGCGAGGAGGCTTAGAAAGGTCATCAGAGGTGATCCTGGGGCAGAATGAGGGTCCCTGGCCCTCTCCCACCTGGTGTCAGGGCTCCCTCAGTGAAGTCAGAAGGCTGGCATGTAAGCAGACAGAGCCTGGCCTCAGTGCCAGGGAGAGCCCTCTGCCTACAGCATGGTTGGCTGGACATAGCAGGCACCTGCAGATTCTACATGGCCTCTGTCCCCGGACGAAGCTCTCACTTTGCTTCCCAGCCCTGTGCCTTCCTGAGACCCTCGAGATCCAGGCAGATGATGTTCTCCCTGTGGTCCTCACTCTTCTTTTGTTCTTGGGGATTGGAGGACTGTCTAGTTTCTCTGGTCGCTCAACCTGTCCCTCTAGTTCCTGTGTGGTAAGGATGTGTCCTAGTCAGTCTGAGTTCTGTCACCATCCTCCCATGACCCATACATGATCCATAAGAGTTCAGAACTTGAGGATGCCCTGAATCAGAGTTACAGGAGCAGCAGGGCTGGTCTTGCCCTTCCATCTGTAGCCTTGCTGTCAACTGTTGTGCTCAGTTGGTGGTCACCCAGAGGGACCATCCCTTGGGAAGTCCGTTCTCTCCTCCAGAGCACACAGGATGAGAGCTGTTCATCCAGCATCATGGGTGCTAGGGAGATTGTGAGTGGACAGGATGCTTCAGGGGTCAGGTGATGGCCCAACCAGGCATGCTTTCAGGAATCCCCAGGCTCAGGTGTGAGCATTCAGCCACCTGCGTCTCTTGTCCTGGTGGAGGCTTGGGCATTTCAAGTGCCATTCCTGGGTGACTGTTTTGTTTTCATTTTTTTTGTAGTTTTAAATACATCTTGACCCCCTACTACATGCTAAATGCTCTCAATGCATTACATTTTTCTGATTTGTATGTTATATTTATTTTTTTTCAAGTGCACTGCACATTTGTCATGGATGCCTGACCTTGGTTTTCCCAGTTCAACCTCCTAAACATCACCTGTAATGTGGAAACAGGTAGTGGCAGAGCCCCTGATTTTTCACAGCAGAAGTCATCTCTTCCTCTACAGTATGAAAGTTTGTAGTTCTAGGCCTATGCTGCACTAGCAGAATTAAAGGCATCTTAGCTACTTCTGGGTCTGTGAATAGTTTTGCACTCTTTCCTATTATTTATTTGCCACGGATGTTGCTGGCAGTGATAAGCAAGGGAGAATTCATTGTCATCGTTACCTTGGCTGCAGGTGCAGAGTGCTGAATAAACAAAACTCCCCAGTTGACTTGAGGCAGTTCATGTAGGATCCCTCTGCCAGTTGGTTGGTGTATCCATCCATCCATCCATCCATCCATCCATCCATCCATCTGTTCCTTCATTTATTCATGCACTCATTCATTCACTCATTCTTCCATTTCTCTATGCCATCATCCATCTACTCAAAAGGAATGCAGACAATTTTGTTAACCACACATGACCCTTCTGTTTCCACCTCAGGAACAGGCTCACAGAGGGTGGCTCTTCTGCAGAGGGGCCAAGCCCAGGCCCAGGGGTCAGAGACGGTCACTGAAGCTGACATGAGGTTCAGCCCTCTGTGGACACTGAGGGATGTCTTCTTTAGGGTTCAGATGACAGCTTAGAGGATGACAGCTCCAGTCCCCATGTCCCCCATGCCCCATCTGGTGCATATGTTCCCCAGCTGGGACTCAGCCCGGCCTTCATGTCTGTCGGCACCACTCACTGCCCCTGGGAGAGGCACCGTGGTGACAGACACCCATCCTGATGAGCAAGCTTCTCTGCTGGGTTCTTGGTAGGGGAGCAGCCTTGGAGGGGCAGAGAAATGAGGGTCTGGGGGGAGGGGGGTACATGGATGGGCCAGAAAGGCAAAGCAAAGCCCTCTGGAGGAGTCTTTCAGACCTGAAGTGCTCCTCTATCCTAGGTTTTGGGGACTTTGATTTGAATATTTCTTGGTAGGAAGTCTGCGTTTTTCCTGTCTGGCTCATTCCCATGAATTTGCCATAAGGGTTGATGGGACAGAATTTTCAGAAACAGCTCTGAGAAGCTCCATCTATCACGGTAAAAAGATGAGGCAGCTTTGGTCCTTTGATCCACCTGTGTGCAGGATTTGTAACATCCCCTCACAATTTGAGAGGACATATTTATATCACCAAGAATGTGTCTGTGTGGTCAATGAAACCAATCTATTGCTGACCCTTGGTTTTGAGTGCATTCAGGCTGCAAGGGGTGGAGCCCTTGTTGATGGACCTCATGCCCACTGTTCTAGACAAGCACAGTGGGTTCTGGTCAGCATTGCTCACTGACGGAAGCACCTTTACCTTCAATTCCCAGTTCACAAGGAAGGCCTGGTGTCCTGCTCTTTTTCAATTTAAAGTTATAATTTGAGGTCAGATGCAACTAAGTGCACCAGGCAGCATTCAGTGTTCATGTCGCACTCTTTAGCATTTGGGCTCAGATGCTGGGTTATTTGAAAGTTTCCTCCGATGATTCTCATGAGCCTCTAGTTGGGCACCTTGGTGAAAATAGGCATGACCAGTTCTGACTATGGCCTCTCTCTCTTCCGATTTTATGAAATTAGAAACATGGCCTTTTGGGAACTAAAGGGCACAGTTTTGCTCAATTATTGAATTTACAACAGTTCTGTGGTGCCCACTCTTAACACAGCCTAAAAGTATATAAAGAAACACATTGCAGGGCTAGAAGAAAAACCAGCAGCCCCATCATCCTCATGGGAACGTTTCAGGCACCTCTCTTAAGAACTGCAGAACCCACCAAGTAAAACTCAGAAGAGGCTCAAGAAATTTAAGAGTTCACTAAACATATTTGGTCTTTGTTATACAGAATATCACCCAACAACTGGAGAACATTCATTTTTTTCATCTGATAGAATATTTATCACAATTGAACATATTCTTAATGAATTTCAATCACATAGAATATGTTCTCTGTGAAATTTAGGTAGAAATTAAGGACAGAAATATTTGAAAATTCAGCTACACGCCTGTAAAGAACACATGGACTAAAGAAGTAATCCCAGTGCAGATTAGGCTGTACTTTTAAAATACTGGAACTGAAACCTGAGTAGCAAACTTATGGGATGCTGCTGATGCCATGCTCTGAGGGTTGCCTCCAGATCTGGAAATGCACATGCTAGAGAATGAACAGGATGCAACTGATGACCTCCCCTTCAATGTCAAGAATCAAAGAAATGTAAACTGAACTGGTGAAAAAGAAAGAAGAAAAAAAGAAGAAAATCATAGCAAAAAGGCATAGGTGAGTGAAAGAGAAAGCAAAGACTGACAGAAAGGATCAACAGTTAATTTTTTGAAGGTCTAATAAAATATCTAACCCTGGGTAAGGGAGAGCTGGAATTGGAGAAAGTGATCACAGCCCACACCAGCAGTGAGGAGGGGCCTCAGGACAGATCCTGCCAACCTCGGAAGACAATAATGAGACATTTTAATCAGCCTGCTGGCAGGAATGGCAAAGATGAGCAAGAACTGGGAGCTGTAGCTTCCCTGACAGGAGGACACATGGGGGTTCAGGCACACTTTGAGCATGATCAACCTGACAGGGCCACTGTGCTCCTCAGGCCCCCACTGTCGGCCACTTTCAGGTCAGTGCTGTGTGGAAGTGCACCTGAGCCTCTGTGTCTCCTCCCATTGAGAAGCTGCAAGAAGGTGGTCATAATTGTGTTCATCATTCTGGCCACATTCTCATCTCTTCCTGTGTCAGCCCCAGTCCTGCCCTTACTACCGGTCCCCAAGGCAGTGGCCCAAGCTCTGAGACATTTTTTGAGATCATCAATCTACATACCACATAGCCAAGGTAGGGTCAGTTGCTCCAGCACAGGCCCCCTTGTGCACGTTGGTGCATTCAGATGCGGTGCAGGCACCTCCATACCCTCCCAACCTGCTCATCCCCTGGCCCTGTTTACCTCCCAGAGGCTTCCCCAGGAGTCAGATAGAGCTCGGATCAGTTCCCCTCAGGACAGTCTGACACTGTGGCTCAGTGCGTGCCCAGGGGACTACAAAGAGGCAGCGCTGGGTGAGAACACACATTGGCCAGTGCTCCCAGGGCTTCTCCCAGCCCCTGGCCCCGTCTCATGTTCATGGTTGCCTTCCACACCCATCCTAGCAGGGCTCTAGCCTTGTATTTGGCTTCTTTCTGGCCCCTGTGCTGAGAGCAAGTATTGCAAGGCCACAGAGCAGGAGGGGGACATGGCAAGTTGGCTAGCAGGTGCCAGAGAGGGTGGAGAGGATGATCCCAGCCCCCAAAGCTGGTCCCTCCCCCCTGTACCCTCCCGAGGCTCCCTGAGGTCATGGACTGCAGCCAGGGTCACAGGCAGACATGGCTCTTCCCTTAACTGCTCAGGACTCAGTGTCCATTATTATTCCTAAGTGTTCCCATCACTCTGCCAGTCCTGCAATGCAGCCCCATGAAGGCAAGGCAGGTGGGCTTGAGACCTCCTCCCCAGTCTTATCAGGGCTGGGCCAGGGCCAGAGGAGGCGGCCCTGAAAATGTGAGGGCTTGTGTGTAGCGTGCATGCCTGTGGGTCCAAGGCTATGTGACCTTCTGCTGGCCTTCAGTTTGGAGATAGTGGGAAGAATGCTGTGGAGGAGTGGAAAGAGGCACTGGACAGAAGTACTAGTCAAAGGGAGGCTCAGCAGCTCAGGGCCTCTGTTGGGCAGTGCTGCGGGGGGTCAGAGCTGGGAAAGGTGTCACCAGCGGTGGTGGCCACCTCCCCCTCCACTGAGTTGGCCTCCAGTGCCAACTCGGGAGACAGCCATGCAGTGGAAGCTGCCCCTGCTTGTGGGGCTCATCGTGCTGGGAACCCATGTCTGCAGCTGCAAATTTGTAGACATCGATAAGAACTTGAAGGATTTCGCCAGTGCTGTGGAGTATGCTGTGTTTCAATTCAATGAGGACCAGGAAGATGAGTTTGCCTACAAGTTTCTGCAGGTCCACCGGAGCCAGCGCAAGGTGAGCAGCTGCTGTCTCTCCCCATGAACCGTACATTCCCCGGCGCCAGGCCAGGGCTGGGTGGATCCTTGGTCTGCAGGAAAGAGCAATGGCATTCCAAATTCTGAATGCATATAATTTAAATATAAGGTATCATTAGGAGAGCTCCAGCTTTCTATTTTGCTTCCTTAGTGAGGGTAGCCCCTGCAAACAGGGCATGGGTGCGAGCGTGTTGCCTTGTGTTGGGCATGAGTGTGTGTGTTGGTGTGTGTCAGGCCATAGATGTGAGTGTGTAGTTGGTGTGTTGGGGCATAAGAGTGTGTTTGTGTTGGTATATTGGGACATGAGTGTGTGTGTGACTATGCAGTTGGTGTTTGTTGGGCATGAGCATGTGAGCATGTTGGTGTCAGAGCATGGGTATCTGTGTTGGTGTGTGCTGAGGCATGAGTGTGTGTGTGTTGGGTTTTAGGGCATGAGTGTGTGTGTTGGTGTGTGCCGGGGCATGAGTGCGTGTGTGTTGGGGCATGAGTGTGTGTGAGTGTGTTGGTGTGTGTTGGGGCATAAGTGTGTGTGAGTGTGTTGTGTTTTGGGGCATGAGTGTGTGTGTGTGTTGGGGCAGGAGCGCATGTATGTTGAGTGTTGGGACATGAGTGTGTGTGTTGTTGGTGAGTGTTGGGGCATGAGTGTGTGTGTTGGGGCATGACTGGGAGTGAGTTGGTGTATGTTAGGGTATGAATGTGTGTGTTGATGTGTTGGAGCATGAGTGTGTGAGTGTGTAGGTCATGTGTGTTGGGGCATGAGTGTGTGTGAGTGTGTTGATGTGTTGGAGCGTGAGTGTGTGCGTGTGTAGAGGCATGAGTGGGTATCATTGTCACCTGCATGGATTGCTATCCCCAAGGGATGTCTGCTTTCTAGCCAACTTTCAGGAGAGATGTGAGTTCCAGCCTGGGAAGATTTCCTGGTTGGATTTGATTTCTTTCTCTCTGGGTGCTTCCTGAGTTTTATGAACCTCTATTTACAGAAATGACCATAACTTTTAATAACTTTTTATAGCACCCTAATAAACATACTGAAAAACAACCTTAATATTTATTTCAATTAATATTCTCAAGTACTTTTGTGCGGTCTTTACTCACATAAAGGACACAACAGTGCAGCCCCCAGGACTCCCCACCCCAGGTTACCATCTAGATCTATCTCCCAAGGGATAGTGCCATTCTGTTTACACTGCCTGCACCGCTGTGTAGGATTCAATCTTGTGATGGTCCACGCCCTGTGTATTCATTGTCCTGTCAATATGACTGCCAGGTATTAGACATCAAGAAGAGTGCTACAGGAAAGACTCTAGTGCATGCTTTAAGTATAGTGAATGGATGTCTGTTTTTGTAAAAAAAA
>NW_016821003.1:11262-73799 GCF_001698545.2 Rhinopithecus bieti | reverse complement strand
AAAAAAAAAAAAAAAAAAAAAAAAAAAAAAAAAAGAGAGAGAGAAAAATTTGAAACAAGAAACTTGAAATAAAAAATAAGAGAAGAAAGATTGCACAGGATATGTATATCTTTATTCACATGAATATTAACATTCACCTCTTCTGGCAACCTTTCTATTTGATTCTGTTTTTCTCATTCCAATTTCTTCTTGACAGAGATTGACGTTCATATATTTAATGGACTTGGAGATGGGGCGTACAGTTTGTAAGAAACATGATGAAGACATTGACAATTGCCCATTGCAAGAAGGCACAGAAGAGAAAATGGTTTGAGAATAAAATGAACCCAAATCATGAATCTCTCAGGAATAAAAAATAATGTCAAGGCAGGCCTTTGGGGGGAGGCTTAGGAAAGGCATCTGGGGTGATCCTAGGGCAGAATGAGGGTCCCTGGCCCTCTCCCACCTGGTGTCAGGGCTCCCTTAGTGAAGGCAGAAGGCAGGCATTTATTTGACAGACAGAGCTTGGCCCTCAATGTCAGGGAGAGCCCTCAGCCCACAGCCCAGCTGGCTGGACACAGGTACCTGCAGATTCTGCAAGGCCTATGTCTCTGGATGGAGCCCTCACTTTGGGTCCCAGCCCTGTACCTTCCTGAGACCCTCAAGATCCAGGCAGACAGTGTTCTCCCTGTGGCCCTCACTCTTCTTTTGCTCATGTTCTTGGGGACTGGAGGACTGTCTAGTTTCTCTCGTCACCCAACCTGTCCCTCTAGTTCCTGTGTGGTAAGAATGTGTCCTGGTCAGTCTGAGTTCTGACACCATTCTTCTATGACCCACACGTGATTGATGGGATCCTGGAGCTTGAGGGTGCCCTGAATCAGTGTTACAGGATCAGTGGGGCTGATCTCACCCTCCAACCCCCAGCCTCATGGGCAGCCTCCCTTTGGGGTGGGTTTACAGCTGCTGTTCAGTTGGTGGGTGACTGGCAGGGCCATTCCTTTAGTAAGCCCATGGTTTCCCCCAGAGCACACAGGGTGGAGGCAGCTTATCCACCCTCATGTGCTCTTTGGAGGCTGTGAGTGGACATGATGTTTCAGGAGTCAGATGATGACTCAACCAGGCATCCCTTCGGAAATCCTCAGGCTCAGGTGGGAGGATTAAACCACCTGTGCCCGTTGTCCTGGTAGAGCCTTAGGCATTTCAAGCCCTGTTCCTGGGTGACTGCTTTTGCTTTTTATTGACTTATTTTTGTATTTTTAAATATATTTTGACCCCCTATTGCATGCTAGATGCTCTCAATGCTTACGTTTTCTAATTTGAGTCTTACAATTTTTTTTTCAGGTGCGCTGCACTTTTATAGTGGATGTTCGACCTTGGTTTTCCCAGTTCAGCCTCCTGAACAGCACCTGTGTGGAGAGAAGGTGGTGACAGAGTCCATGGTTTTTTGCAGCAGAAGTCCGCTCTTCCTCCAAATTGTGACAATCTGTAGTCCTAGATCTGTGCTGCCTGGCAGAATTAAAGGCATTTCAAAGCACTTTCTGAGTCCCTGAGCAGTTTTCTCTCTCCTACACTGTTTATAAGCCATTGATAAGCAATGGTGAATTTATTATCATCATTATTACTTTGGTTGCAGGGTAGAGCTGCTTAAATAAATCAAACTCCCCTGGTTGATTTTCGAGGCACGTTACTGTTAAGCGTTCCCACCAGTTGGTTTGTGTGCCCTCATCCGTCCATCCATTAATTCTTCTATTCCCTTTGCTCCTCGCCCTCCCTCCCTCCATCCCTCCTCCCCCTCCCCGTCCCTCCCTCCCCTCCCCTCCCCTTCCTTCCTTCCTTCCTTCCTTCCTTCCTTCCTTCCTTCTTTCCTTCCTTCCTTCTCCAGTTTCTCTATGCTCTCATCCATCTACTCAAAAGAATGCAGAACATTTTGTTAGCCACATGTGTCCCCTCTGTTTCCATCTCAGGGACAGGCTCACAGTGTGTGGCCCTTCAGCAGAGGGGTCAGGCCCAGACCCAGGGGTCAGAGGAGGTCACTGAAGCTGACAGGAGGCTCTGCCCTCTGCAGACACCGAGGGCTGCATGAATCACAACTCAGAAGATGGCAGCTCCAGTCTGCATGTCCCCACCTGATCCTGATACCTGTGTTACCCGTCTGGGACCCAGCCAGGGCTTCATAGCTGTCAGCATCACTCACTGCCCCTGGGAGAAGCACTGTGGTGACAGACACCCATCCTGATGAGCACGCCTCTCTGCTGGGGTCTTGGTGGGGGATCAACCTTGGAGGGGCAGAGAGATGAGGGGATCGTGTGGTGGGCGGACATGCATTGGACAAAGAGACAGTGCAACAGTTTCTGGAGGAGTCTTTCCGAACAGAAAGGCTAGGAAGTCTTTACTCCTCCATCCTTCGTTTGGGGGGTGATTTGAATATTTCTTGGTAAGAAGTCTGCCTTTTTCCTGGCTGGCTCATTTGCGTGAATTTGCCATAAGGGCTTATGGGACAGAATTTTCAGAAACAGCTTTGGGTAGCTCCATCTGTCATGGCAAAAAGATGGGGCAGCTTTTGTCCTTTAACCAATTTCTGTGCAGGATTTGTGTGCAACATGCTTCCACAATTTGATAGGGCATATTTATATTACCAAAGGTGTGTCTGCATGGTTAGCAAAACCAATCTGTTGCTGGCCCTTGGCTTTGAGAGCACTCAGGCAGGGAGGGGTGGAGCCCTTGTTTATGGACCCCAGGCCTACTGTTCCGGACAAGCACAACCACACCCTCCCTGAGCTCTGGTCAGCATTGTTCACTGACGGATGCACCTTTACCTTCAATTCCAAGTTTACAAGGAAGGCCTGGCATCCTGCTCTTTTTCACAATATGCCAGTTGTTTTCTCCCTTGATCCACAAAAAATCCCACTGGTTTCATTTTATATTTCTCTTAGGGATCAAGCATCACCACTATTTCTAGAGCAACAGAAAATTTGGGCCTAAATCAGAAATACATGAAGTCCTCAGGTGTTTAGTGCTTGGGGCCATGGCTGTGAAGTGGTTCTTTAAGGTACTCCAATATTTTAGAAATCGTGTTTACTGCAGTTTAGTATTTTGTCCATGGTCTGTATTCTTTAGTTCCGGCTCTCACAGAAATTAAAAACATGGCCCCATTGCAGATTTCACTGAGTTGGTGGTGTCCAGTAGTCATGAGCTAAGTAAGCAGCTTTGATAGGGTTAGTAAATTTTGTGCCTGCCACTCTTGTTAGTTATATCATGACCTCAAATTAGTAGAGTTTTGAATAATGTGTCAATATCCAAGATCAGCCAGAAGAATCCACGAGTCTGTCTTGTGTCCTGGAGAAATCTCTCTGGATTTGGCTCAGTCATTAAGTGGCCTGAATAAGGAGGAAGTAAAAATTTATTTGAAAGTTATAGTACACAAAATTGACATATATTTCTAAATTCTAGATCTCTGTCAAACCCCGAATGTTTTCTACATCTTATCGGGTGGCATGTTTTGAAGCAGCAGGGCTCTTTGGAATGCATTTGCTGAGACCCCTCCTAAAATTAGGACTTAATTGAAACCTCAGCATTGGAGGGAGGGAGTCTGAAGAGAAAGACAGGAGAGCTATGGCCCCACACACCTGACACTGTAAAATATGGTCACTGAAATCATCTCCTTTAACCCTCACCACAGCCCCCTCCCCATCTTCATATTAGGGCACCGAGCTACTCTTGTGGTTAATTACTGGGATTTTCTGAAATTGAACTCAGGGCCAAACGAGTTCACTAACCATATCACCAACTGCCCTTCTAACTCTTGAGTTTCCAACCACACGGATCCACAGGCATTCAGCAAAGAACAAATCAAAGGCTTAGGAACACTTGCAACTGCCACTTATCTCCTTTTTCTGATGTTTCCCAAATGTTATTTTTTTCAAAACAAAATCACCCACTACAAATCTGCTATCATTTATTTCCTTTCTCCTGTCAGCCCAGGAATGCAATCAGCAGATCAAAGTAACAAATCTATCTGTCATGAAGAACAGCTTGTCTGGTCTCCAGTCATGCTATACTCATCTTTTGCCCCATCTGCACTCTGAGCTCCACAGACCCTGAATGGCCTCCTCCCATTCCTCTTCCAGCCTCCTGGCAGCACCCCACTTGAAGAGTTCTGCTGCTTTTTAAATGATGATACCCATTATCTCTGTAATGGTCTATATTTTACACAGACATGTCCCAGGCTTACATCCTGTGCGTTGCTAGAAAAATCTAAAATGCCGTCTAAATCATACATAACCTCAAATTAGTTCTATATTTTAAAATGTATTTTAAAATATAAAATATATTTTATATTTTCTATATTTTAAAAATACAGTCTGTAATTGATTGGAAATGCGAAAAAAGGCTGGTCCTTCAAAACAGATTTTGAGAAACACAGGACGTTCTATTGGCTATGAGGTTTATCTTCACACTGATTTTCTGTTCTACATATTAATTCAGACATGGCCAATGTCTTTGTCTACACTGTCATGTATCTATTGACTTCTTATGTCTTCTGTGGATCAGAAATCCTTAATTTTATAATTTTTAATGTGGGGCGTGGCATTTTATACTAAACATTTTTAGAGTACTCTTCAAGTCTTTTCCTCTCTGCTTATTTTTTGTCTTCTTGACCTAAAAATTTTTGGCTTCAGAACTATCAAATAAAATGTTGGTCACTTATCTTTTTTTCTCTGCAGTTCTCTTATTTTTTGCTAGATATTTGTTAGACTACAATGATGATATATAAATGTTTTGATGACTGTATTTTCTTGTCCTATTTTTTCCTTTGTTTATTTTTGTTCCTGTATTAGTTTTCTATGCTATATAACAAATATCCACAACATTAGAAGATTATTTATTATTTGAGTTTCTCAGTTTCTGTGGGTCAGACTTATCTGGGTCCTGTGATCAGAGTCTCATAATGCTGAAATCAAGTTGTCAGTCAAGACTGTGGACTCGTCTGAGGCTTGGGGTCCTCCTCTAAGCTCATATGAGTTTATTTTAGGATTCTCAATTCTATTCCATTGATCTCTCTATATAACCTTATGTTGGTACCATACCATTTTGATGACTGTAGCTTTATAGTAAGTTTTGAGTCTGGAAAGTATGAGTCCTCCAACTTTGTTCTTTTTCAAGATTGTTTTTCATAGTCTGGGTTTCCTGCATTTTCTTGGGTGGATGGGTCCATGGAGTTCCCCAATCTGTCATCCTGAAAGTAGAACTCTTCTCTAGATTCTCCTTTAAGGACTCACTGGTTAGGTAAGGTCCATGCAGGGAAATATGCCTTTATATTTTCTCAGAGCAACGGATTGGAGACTTTAATTACATCTATGAAATAGTGTCACCTTTGCCGTATAACCTAACCTAATCCCAGCAATGATATTCCATTATATTTCTATGTCCCACCCACAATCAAGGGGAGGAGATTATACAGAGAGTGTATCCCTGAGGGGATATCTTGGTTCTTTCTTTTTTTTTTTAAGATTTCTATCTACCACCGTTTCTTATTACTTTATTTTTTGCTTTCAGTTCTGTTTTGCCATAGATTAAGATTGATAGTCTAATTTTTTTTGGTTCAAATTTGTCCAAACATTTTTCCAACATTTTTTGAAAAAACATTTTGGGCATCTTTTTGTTTTGATAGTCTTTTATAGACACTATGCTGTGGGTCTTTTCAAAAATCCAATCTGTGAGTCTCAATATTTTATTTACTGAGGTATTTTTATTACTGTTATACTAGATATCTTCTCTGTTATTTTCAAGCCTTTCTGTTTACTGTATTTTCTCATTTTGTGTTTGTACACCCTCCTACTGATGTGCCCTTGGATGGATAAGCTGAAGTTCCTTCTGCTTATTCGACTCTGTTTCTGTTCCTGTGGTTACTGCTCACTTAGCTTCAGGACCATTTTCATGCTCATTTCCCCTGTGGCCTCCAGTTTCTGTCAAGATGGTGAACTAGCACAGGCTTCTGGTTTCTTTCTGAAATCAATGCTAGAGAGACTACAGAAACGAGAAGGAAACTTAAATTCTAGTGACCATCAAAGAATAACAAAACAAAATCTATGTGAGACTCCTGAGTGACTAGAGGCTACAGATTGGCTCTTGTTTTGAAGCAATTTTTCACCGTCGAAACTGGCAGCAAATTCTAAGACTGCAGGTACCAGGGCCCCAGGAAAGAACAGGACAGTGCAAGATTCCTTTCAGTAACAGGAGTTGATGACAACCATTGGGGTCAAAAGTCTATTTTCAGGGAGTTTCATGGCCCATCCCAAATCTCCTGGTATGGTGGTATGAACAGTTGAGACTATTCGAATGTTGAGGAGGGGTAAATATATTTTGCATGTAGAGCTTGTAAGTGTGATTGAGGATCTTGGAATGGGGAGATTATCCTGGATTATCTGGGCAGTTCCAATGTAACACACAGGTCCTAATAAGAGGGAAGCAGGAGGGTCAGAATCAGAGTCAGAGATAGAGATGCGATGGCAGAAGCAGCGGAGAGTGAGAGAGGGAGAGCAAGCGAGAGAGGTTTGAATATACTCCACACCTGGCTTTGAATATAGAGGAAGGGACTGTGTTAGTCCAGGTTCTCCAGAGAAAGAGAATCAATAGCATATTTATATATTTATTGAGGGCTCTGGCTCACACAATTATAGAGGCTGAGAAATTCCATGACCAACCACCTGCAAGCTGGTGAAGCAGAAATGCTGGTGGTGTAATTCAGACCGAGTCCGAAAACCTTCTTTCTGAAATTACTGCTAGAGACACTACAGAAGTTGATGGTGGTGTCTGAGCCTGAAGGCCTAAGAACCAAGAGCTCTGATATTTGACGACAAGAGAAGATGATGCTCCAGCCCAAACAGGGAGAATGCATTTGCCCTTCCTTCACCTTTCTGGTTTATTCTGGCTCTTAACGGATTGAAAGATGCCCATCCACACTGGTGAGGGCAGATTTTTTTTTGCTCTGTCACCCATTCAAATTCTAATGTCTTGCAGAAATGTCCTTATAGACATACCCTCACAGAAATAATGTTTTACCAGCTATCTGGACATTCCTCAGCCCGGTCAAATTGGCATATAATGTTAACCATCAGAGACCAGGAGCTGAGAAATGTAGTCAGCCTCCAGAAACTGGAGGGGCAAGGAAATGCACTTTCCTTTAGAGCTTCTAAAAGAAATACAGCCCTGCCCACACCTTGATTTTAACCCAGTGAAAGCCAGTTTGGACTTCTGACCTGCAGAACTGTGAGATCATACATTTGTGCTCTTTGAAGCCACCAGATTTGTGGTAAGTTGTTACAGCAGCCACAGGAAATGAATGCAAGTGGATTCCAATTTTGGAAGACTGTCAAAATTGCTTTATTAAAAGCATTTTTTAAAGTTATTCTTTTTTATTTTTAATTTTTTAAACTTCATTTTATTTTGGAGGGTACATGTAAAAGTTTGTTATATAGGTAAACTTGTGTCACGGGAGTTTGTTGTACAGATTATTTAATCATCCATACATTAAGCCCAGTGCCCAATAGTTATCTTTTCTGGTTCTCTCCTTCCTCTCACCCTCTACCCTCAAGTAGGCCCCAGTGTCTGTCGTTCCCTTCTTTGTCTTTGTAAGTTCTTATCATTTAGCTTCCACTTATAAGTGGGAACATGCAGTATTTGGTTTTCTGTTTCTATGTTTGTTTGCTAAGAATAATAGCCTTCAGTTCCATCCATGTTCCCACAAAAGACATAATCTTGTTTTGTATTTTTTATGGCTGCATAGTATTCCATGGTGTATATGTACCACATTTTCTTTATCTAATCTGTCATTGATAGGCATTTAGGTTGAGACCATGTTTTTACCACTGTGTAGAGTGCTGCAATGAACATTTGCATGCATGTGTCTTTATGATAGAATTATTTATATTACTTTGAGTATATACCCAGTAATGGGGTAACTGAGTCAAATGGTAATTCTGCTTTTAGCTCCTTGAGTAATCATCATATGCTTTCCACCATGGTTAAACTAATTTACACTCCTACCAACCCTGTATAAATGTTGCCTTTTCTCCACAACCTTGCCAGCATAGGTTATTTCTTGACTTTTTAGGAGTAGCCATTCTAACTGGTGTGAGATGGTGTCTCGTAGTTTTGATTTGCATTTCTCTAGTGATCAGTGATATTGACCTTTTTTTCATATGCTTGTTGGTCACATGTATGCCATCTTTTGAAAAGTGTCTGTTCATGTCCTTTGCCCACTTTTTTAATGGGGTCATTTGTTTTTCTCTTGTAAATTTAAACAAAGTTCTTTATAGATTCTGGATATTAGATCTTTGTCAGATGCATAGTTTGCATATATTTTCTCCCATTCTGTAGGTTGTCTGTTTACTCTGTTGATAGTTTATTTTTACTGTGCAGAAGCTTTTTAGTTTAATCAGTACAATTTGTCAATTTCTGGCTTGTTGCAATTGCTTTTGGCATCTTCACCATGAAATCTTTGCCAAAGCCTATGTCCAGATGGTATTTTCTGGGTTATCTTCCAGGGTTTCTATAGTTGTAGGTTTTACACTTAAGTCCTTAATGCATCTTGAATTCTTTTGTGTAAATGGTGGAAGGAAGGAGTACAGCTTCAATTTTCTGCATATAGCTAGCCAGTTATAGCACCATTTATTGAATAGGAAGCTCTTCCTCCATTGCTTGTTTTTGTCAACTTTATCAAAGATCAGATGGTGGTAGGTGTATGGCTTTATTTCTGGACTCTCTATTCTTCTCAATTGGTCTATGTGCCTGTTTTCGTACCAGTAACATGCTGTTTTAGTTACTGTAGCCTTGTAATATGCTTTGAAGTCAGGTAACTTGATTCCTCCAGGTTTGTTCTTCCCACTTAGCATTGCCTTGACTATTTGAGCTGAATTTTGGTTTCATATAAGTTTTAAAATTGTTTTTCTAATTCTGTGAAGAATGGCATTGGTAATTCGAGAGGAATAACCCTGGATCTGTAAAGTGCTTTGGGCAGTATGACCGTTTTAATGATATTAATTCTTCCTATCCATGAGCACGGAATATTTTTCCATATGGTTGTGTCATCTCTGATTTTTTTGAGCAGCGTTTTGTAATTCTTGTTGTAAAGATCTTTCACCTTTCTGGTTAGCTGTATTCCTAGATATTTTATTCTTTTTGTGGCAATTGTGAATGGGATTGCCTTTCTGATTTGACTCTTGGTTTGGCTGTTGTTGTTGTATAGGAATGCCAGTGATTTTTGTAAGTTGATTTTGTGTCCTGAAACTTTGCTGTAGTTGTTAATTAGCTGAAGGAGCTTTTGGGCCAAGGCTATGGGGTTTTCTGCCTTTTGCAGTGGCAAGTTTAAACCTCGAGGACACTATCCTAGGTGAAATAAGTGAGATGCAGGAAGACAAGTACTGCATGATCTCCCTCATATATGGACTCTAATAAAAAGTCGAATTCATAGAAAGAGAACAGAATGGTGATTACCAAGGGTTTAGGGGTGAGGAGAGAGGGAGATATTGGTCAACTGGTACAAACATTCAACTGTAAGAGGAACGAGTTCTGGAGACCTCATGTGCAGCATGGTGACTATAGTTAATAATAATGTATTGTATACTTGAAGTTCACTGAGGGAGTAGATCGCAGGTGTTCTCACCATAAAAAAAAAAAGGTAACTATATGAGGAGATGAATATGTTAATTAGCTTGATTGTGGTAATCATTTTGCTATCTGTCTATTTAAGCATCACGTGTGCACCCTATAAATAACTTTTTATTTGTTAATTATACTTCAATAAAGCTGGAAACAAACAAAAACCCTGCAACTACTGCTCCCCAAAAGACCATAGACATCTCAAAATGAAAGAAAACTAAAAAATGGAAATATTTGAAGAAATTATAGAGATACATTTCCTAAAATTAGAGGAAGACAAAAGACCTCAGGTATAAAGATTTGGTATCAATAAGCTCTGCTACATAAGAAACAGCCTCAAAACTGATAGCATGCAGCGGTGAGGATTTACCCTCCTTGAAAAGTGTGCAAAGCAACAGGAGCAGCTCTCTGAATATGTTCAGAGAAAGCCCAAATCAAAAATTTCTAAGCAATATCCACATGATGGTGTGTGTGTGCATGTGTGTGTGCATGTGAGTGTGCATTCTTGTGAAAGCCAGAGGAGCATGAAAGTGTTAGGGGTATATTATTTGGATCTTTTACCTAGTTATCAACCACCACTACATACTTCTCCAAAGTCTAAAACCTAGAAATACTGCTTTGCTTCAGTGAATGTGTGTGTATCAGTCAGCTGTTGGCCCAGAGGTGCTGCATAACAAACCACCCCTACCCTGTAGCTAACCACAGTGAGCCTTCATTTTCAGGCACATAGGTCTACAGGCTGACTGCCCCTTGTCTGGTCCAGGAGGCTTGGCTTTACTTCAGGGTGTCACAGCTGGTCTCACCAAGGGGAAGTCTGCTCTACATGCATCCTGGGGCCCAGATCAGGTGCTCCTAGACTCAGTGAGTCTCTATGAAAACATGGTTAACCCTGACCAATAATACAAATAGTACAAATCAAATCAATGGAACATAATCGTCTATCCCATGAAGAAAGGCTTGACTGAAGGCAAAGATATGAAGAAGCAGGGATTGTCACAGGTCAATACTTCTCTAATCAAACTGGGATCTGAATATTAGCAGCATTTGGATCACATGGGGAGCTAGTTAGAAATGCAGAATCTAGGCCTTGCCTCAGACCCACAAACTCAGCACCTGCCTTTTAACAGGAGTCCCAGGTGGTTCATGTGCACATTAATATCAGGAAGTTGCAGATCCACTACACCGATTTTCAAACTTGGCTGCAGATTGGAACCCCTGGGGAACTTTAAAAACAGCTGGCTTCCTGGACCCTGTTCCAGAGATTCCGATTTTATCAGTGAGGTATGCCCTGGTGTTTTAAATCTTCATCAGTACCTTTAACACACAGCAGGATTCGAAAATCATGAATACGTAATTAGGAAGTGATGAACATTTTGGCAATAAATAATAAATTTAAATTTGCCTGAAACTTTGTATCAATTTTCCATCTAATCTTTTATTACACAAAAGTACTTGTGTAACATCATGAAGATATTGGAAAGGGATTGTTTGCTGCAATAGTGTTTGTAACAGCTGAAAATGAGAAACATCTGAATAATCCACTCATAGGGAAAAAGTTTAAATACAGCATAATGCATTTGCACTCTGCAATGCTTTGCCACTTGCCTGACAGATTCCTGCCTATATGTATTTTCTGTATGTTGCCCTGGCTCATAGAACCCATTGATCTTTGAAGCCTAGGAAGAATGCTCGTCTCTCTGCCTCACCAGGAACTTTCTGGACACTGATTTGGGATTTTCACAGAAAAGCAGAAGCTTTGAGAGCTTAACAGGTGCATGCCCCCCTCCTCCCACTAAGGGCCAGGCCTGGGCATCAGAGTGGGCCATGTGACCCTCACCCTGGCAGGACAGGGCAGGGGGGTACTGTTGGCCCAAATCAAGGGAGTTCAGAGGCCAGGCATTCAGGAAGCCGGACCCATTGGCACAGGTGAGCAGAAGACGCCAGAGGGGCCCTGTATTAGTCAGGGTTCTTTTAAAGTGACAGAATGAATAGGATATACATATATATATGTATATACATGCATATATGTGTATATATAGTTAATACTTAATAAACTCCCCTTTTTATATATATATAAACAATATATGTATAAAATATATATATATATATAAGAGAGTTTATTAACTATTAACTTACATGCTCACAAGGCCCCACTATAGGCTGTCTGCCAAACTGAGGAGCAAGGGGAGCCAGTCCGAGTCCCAAAACTGAAGAACTTGAAGTCTGATGTTCGAGGGCAGGAAGTATGTAGCATGGGAGATAGATGTAGACTGGGAGGCTAGACCCGTCATCTCTCCTTTTCACGTTTTTCTGCCTGTTTTATGTTCGCTGGCAGCTGATTAGATTGTGCCCACCAGATTAAGGGTGGGTCTGCCTTTCCCAGCCCACTGACTCAAATTGTTAATCTCTTTTGGAAACACCCTCACAGACACACCCAGGATCAATACTTTGTGTCCTTCAATCAAATCAAGTTGACACACAGTATTAACCATTGCAGGCCCCCGACTCTGAGGGCAGAGCAGGAGGCATTTGCCCGCTCTCTGTGCCCCTGTGAGAGCTGTTTAGACCAAAGGCCTGAGGCTGGCAAGTGGGAAGTGTCCTCACTGGGACAGGACACAGGTGCTGAATTACATCACAAAGCGTAACCTCCCTGCAGAGCGTGGACTCAGAAGGGCAAGAGAGACTGGAGACCAGGACCCACAGAGATCCTTGACTGGGCCACACGCATGAACTAAGAGTGCCAAAGACCCAGGAGAACCACAGGTCAGGTCGTCACCCAACCCCACAGGGAGTAAGAGGGAGCTGCAGGCAGAGCAGGCTGAAAGTCCACCAATGGCTGAGACCACAAGGCCTCTGAGGCAGCCACAGTTTTCATGATCACACCACACAGGACGGAGAAGCAGATAACAAGAGTAACGTGCGCAGGGGTAGGCATAGACGCATCGGGGCCTAAGGGGAAAGGAGCTCTCCCTAGACACACAGATTGCTCTCAGGATAAAGAGGGGAGGCTGGTAGAGAAACCCCTTAACTGGCATTCCTGGGTGGGTTTCCTTAGAGAAAGAGAGGGCTAACCCCAAGAGTGACTCTAACGGCCCTGTCTTGAATACAGCTGGGCTGACGCTAACAGGAGGCAGTGTGTGGCTCGAAGATTCTTGAATCCAAAGCAGCAGCCGTGGCCACCCCATCCTGCCCACAGCTCCAGCCCTGAAAGGACGAGGAGGAGACTTGACTGTGCCTCTTGCCCAAGGGACCATGCCCAGGTGCCGGTGGCTCTCCCTGCTCCTCCTCACCATTCCCCTGGCGCTGGTGGCCAGGAAAGACTCAAACAAGAATGAGACGGCGGTGTTGAGGAAATTAAAACCCATCAATGCCTCAAATGCCAACGTGAAGCAGTGTCTGTGGTTTGCCATGCAAGAATACAACAAAGAGAGCGAGGACAAGTATGTCTTCCTGGTGGTCAAGACACTGCAAGCCCAGCTGCAGGTAAATGTGTCTCTCCATATAGGTGGACATTTTCATGTGGCGGCACAGTTGAAGTCAGACTGAAAGAGTGGCCATATGAGAAAAATATCCATATGCAAAAATCCTAAATATGTGAATGCTTAACAGCATAGATGCTTCCACAGCATCAATAAGGCAGTGAACACACAGAGTGCCATCCACGAATGCTTGGGCTATTGTTCTAAGTCCTTTGCATAGACTAACTCATTTAAACCCCAAACTTCTAATCAAATGTTCGCGTATTTGCTAAGGTTGGGAGACAAATAGAGCGCTAGCCATGAGAAAAGATCTGATAAAGAAAGGTGAGTCCAGGTGAACCTGGACCCAACTAGCAGAGACACTCCTTCATCTCTTGCTGTAATCCTTTAATGCCAGATGCAAACAGATTTAAGTGGGCATCACAAGTAGCCTTGATTGCATTCAGTCACTAATGAATTCAACAAATAGTAATGTCCTGCTATAAACCTACTGCTGTTCTGCTCACTAAAGACTCAGCAGAGAACAAGACAGGCAAACTCATGTCTGCATGGGTCCTTATGGACTGTGTGTTGAGCTGGTGGGAAGGGCTTTGGGTGGGGAAACGCTAGAGGGTGGGAGGTTTCAGTGGAATCTGGGGGACTGGGGCCTAATGTGGCTGAAGGGGCTGTCCCTGGTTGGGCCTGTGTGAACCTGAGCATCTCAGGCCCAGGAGAGCTGATGGTTCTGGAGAGCCCACCTTTCTCCTCTCAGTCCTCACTGAGCATGCAGCATGCCCTGGGCTTGGGGACAGGAAATGGAATGAGAAGGCCTTGCCTTCAAGGAGGTGACAATCTGCAGAGGAGTCTTTACCCAACTGTCTGGCTCCAGGAGGCTATGGAGTGCTGACTGGTCTTGGTGTGCACAGGGCTCCAAGCAGCGGGCATCTTAGCCTTCCGCTAAAGCTCTGTCGTGGGGTGAGGGAGGAAGGAAAGTGGAAAGGACGAGAGTGAGAGTAATTTTTTTTTTTTTTTGCCAAAACTTTTTAAAAAATACAACTTTTTTAATACAATTGCATAACTGCTAACCAACAGGTCACAAATCGTCTGGAATACCTTATTGATGTAGAAATTGCCCGCAGCGATTGCAGAAAGCCTTTCAGCACTAATGAAATCTGTGCCATTCAAGAAAACTCCAAGCTGAAAAAAGTAGGTGATGAATCACCTGTCCATGACGGCCTGGGCAGCTCTGAGCCCAAGAGAGAAAGCTGAGGCATGCAGACCTTCTCTTTGAGGTCTGGGTGGCTCCCAGTGTTTAGCCCCAGATAGCCAGCCCTGTGGCCTTTAGAGCAGAGGATCCAGGGCCACAGAATGTGGTGGAACCCTCTGAGCTTCTTTCTCATCCTTCATCCTGCAGAAAGGATGTTGTCAAGACCACTCTTATCTCAAGGGCTCCATTGACTTCTGATCTTCTGATGTAGGCACACCGGACAACAATCACCAAAAGCCTGTCCTCTCGGGTCCAGACCAGCCACCCGCTATTGCTGGGCCCACAGTCACTCATCCTTGTACAGGCACAAAAGGAACTTCATTCATTCACTCATCCACTCATAGAAACTTACTGAGCACCAGGTGCTGCGTGCTTTGTACCAGGTCTATTCTGAGTGCTGAAGATTAAGCAATGACTAAGCCAGATGGTGGCTCCACCCTCCTGGATTTACAGCTGATTTTTGCTGGGGTCAGCCCAGGTTTCCAGGAAGGCTGGGGCAAACCCAAAGACTCCCAACAAAAGAAGGACTTGGCCCAGGGGCTTTTGGCTTCAAGCCTGTATCTTTTTATCTTAGAGCAGCTCACATGCCAGTACTCGGTCCCAGACTGATGAAGGCCTGAGCATTCTGCAGGTTTGCCCAACAGGTGCATCACTGCCCCTGTCTTTACATTAGTGGTTCTCCAATGTGAGCAGGCGTCACAATCACTTGGAGATATTGACAAACCCTGATGACTGGGTTCCACCTGCAGAGTTTCCACTTCAGTAGGTCAGGAAATGGGGTCTGAGAATTTGCATTCTTAATGAGTTCCCGAGTGGTGCTGCTGCTGCTGCTGCTGCTGCTGGCCTTAGGATCATTTTGAGAACCACTGCTTTAAGCACTACCATGGCACAGGAAATTGCAAATACGTTTATGAACTGCTCTGTCACTACATTTGATGAAATCTGCCTCTGTATGCTCAAATGAAACAAACCCTATCATTTCCAGCTCACAGTATGTCTGTCAGGACAAACATTTCAGCAGTGAGCTTGTCTGAATGCCATCTGATCTTTTAAGCTTGTTTTATCTTTTACTGGTAGTAGGAGTATGGTTGTTTTAAATTTATATTTTCTCCTGGGCTTTTAGGGATTGTAGGAAAGTTTTTGCTTTTGGCAGTTTGTAGGAAATATTAAACTGCATTAAAGAAAATTTTTTCCCAAGGAGCCCACTTGTGTCTAAGATTTCCATGATATGTCTCAGGTTTTAAACACACACGTTTAAGCAGACATTTGTCAATAATAAAACTTTCTCTTTTCCAAGCAGATGCTTTTGGTTTCCCAAATTTGATGTAATCTGCCTATAAAGTCATCTTGATCCAATACTTTTTATTGCAGATTTTCAATACTCAGCAGGGACTAAACTTTCTTCTTTTTGACTTTGTCTGCCTCTTAACTCCTGGAAGTGCCCCAGTGATTTCAGTCTATTTGACATGGCCTTTGCAGTTTGTCCAGGACCACCATCTCTCTGCCTCCCCATCTATTGACGCATCCATCCACTCATTCATTAATCTGTCACATACACATAGGTTATTTTATTTGTCATTTTAATGATATTTTGAAATAAAAGCAGAGTTCTTTGGAAGAAAAGATATGTTATGCCCTAAAATTTTATAAATTGCTCTTGACTTGTTATTAGAACAAAAGGGATTTAAAAATTTTATTTTAGATTCAGGGGTACACACGCAGGTTTGTTATAAGTAAATTCATGTCACAGGGGTTTCATGTACAGATTATTTCATCACCCAGGCAGTAAGCAGAGTTCCCAATATGGTATTTTTTTCTTATCCTCTCCGTCCCCTGCCTTCTATTCTCCAGGAGGCCCCAGTGTCTGTAATTCCCTCTTTATGTCTATGTGTTCTCATTGTTTAGCTCCCACTTATAAGTGTGAACATGTGGTATTTGGTTTTCTGTTTCTGCATTAGTTTGCTTAGGATAACGGTCCACAGCTCCATTCATATAACTGCAAAGGACATGATCTCATTCTTTTTTATGGCTGTGTAGTATTCCATGGTGTATATGTACCACACTGTTTTTTAAATCCGTTTCACCATTGACAGGCATTTAGGCTGACTTGATGTCTTTGCTATTGTGAATAGTGCTGCAATGAACATACATGTGCATGTGTCTTCATGGTAGAATAATTTATATTCCTTTGGGCAGGATTCCTGGGTTGAATGGTAATTCTGTTTTTAGTTTTTTGAGGAATCACCTCACTGCTTTTCACAATGGGTGCACTAATTTACACTCACACCAGCAGTGTACAAGCATTCCCTTTTGTCCACAACCTGGCCAACATTAAAATGGATTATTTAATCAATAAAATAACGTACTTTAGCTAACAATTAGAATTGTTTTATTTACATTGCATTAAAGAGAATTAAAATAATGTCAAGTTTATATCTGAACTTGCACCACAATATTAGGATTATTAACATTTCTTGTCTTCCTGTGGTTAAAATAGAACAGAGATCCCTCTGGGAAACTGCTGATGGCTATGAAGTCTGCAGCTTCCAACTCTGCAGATTCCTGGGAGCATCGCTCGAGGGTGGTGACCCATCTCTCAGCACATTCCTAAACTGACATCTAACAACAGGACAATGGGTTTTCTGTTTTTTTCGGCACTCTACCGATTTTTATTGTTGTCTTCTTTTTCAGAAATTAAGCTGCAGGTTTTGGTAGGAGCACTTCCCTGGAATGGCGAATTTACTGTGATGGAGAAAAAGTGTGAAGATGACTAATGGTGTTTTGGGGCATCCGTCCAACCTCCGCGACTACTGATGCATGAAAATAAAACAATGGCAGGTGGGAGGCTGTTCCCAATGTGCTTTCTTCATGCGTGCCTCTCTGCTTGGTGTTCTGTCTTTTAGTTTCATAGTATGTGGGGACAGAAGATGGGCATGTCCAGCTCCTCTTTCCTGGCACCGAACACAGCCATACCCCTTTGGTCAGCTTGATGGTAGACCCATCACCAAGTACAAAGGATAGGGTGAGGCCTGATTCCATTCCCTACAGCAAATCAGAGGAGGAACCCCTTTTGCTTGGGTAACAATCCCTTACAGAGGTCTGCACTCAGTGGGCGCCAACTCAGCAGGTTCCATCTGGATGCTTCCTTTGGCCTGAGGCTCTTCCTGTCTAAGAGTCCTGAATGGACAGGTCATTTGGACTGGGGGACCCCTGTGGCAGAACTAGTAACCCTCCCCTGTGGGATCTCTATAAATTGGGGGATTTGTGTATCTTCCTATATGTGTTAGTCTGTTCTCACACTGCTGATAGACATACCTGATACTGGGTAATTTATAAAGATAAGAGGCTTAATTGACTCAGTTCCACATGGTTGAGGAAGCCTCATAATCATGGCAGAAGGTGAATGAGGAGCCAAGTCATGTCTTACATGGTGGCAGGCAGAGGGCTTGTGTAGGGAAACTCCCGTTTATAAAACCATCAGATGTTGTGTGATTTATTCACTACCACAGAAACAGTATGGAGGAAACCACCCCCATGATTCAATTATCTCCAGCTAGCCCTATGCTTGACACGTGGGGATTATTACAATTCAAAGTGAGATTTCAAACCATATCACTGTGTAGGTAAACAATGGCCACAAAGAGAGATGGGTGGTGGCAATAAATCTTGAAAGATAAGCTGTGTTGCATTATTTGCATGTGTCTGTTCATGGGTGTACATGTGTGCCTGTATGTGTGTGTGCATGTGTGTGTGTATGTTTGTGTGTGTGCGTGTTGTGTGTAGAGAGAGAAGGAGGAGGGAGAGAGCGAAGGGGGACTTGGAGAAGGAAGTAGCCAAACGAGGACAAGAGCAGGAGATAAAATTTTCTTGAAGAAAGTAATTATTAAACAGATGTGTCTAATAGAGATTTGTTTAATGGGTGGAGTTTCGTTTTGCAAAATAAAAAGCTCTGGAGGTTGGATGCATGACAATGTGAATAGACAACACTACTGAACTGCACACTCAAAAATAGTTCAGATGGTACCTTTTGTATGTATTTTACCATAATTAAAAATTTTTTAAATAGATGTATCTATTTTAAACATAGTGTTGGGTATGACTCAAGAGGCTAATTGTATCTCCAATGTCCATTAGGAGAAGCCAGGTTTTATCTCCCATGGCTTGCTTGGTAGGTGGTAGGGATTTCAATATTGCTGCCCCGGACAGGATGAGGCCATGAAACGCTAAGGCATCCAACTTCTTTTTCCTCTGGTTCCTCTGTCTTAGGCAATGTGTGTTTCGGGAGTTAGAGACTCCCACCCTGCCTTCAGGCAACAGAGACAAGTGGAATTTGCCTTGGAAAGCCTCTGCTGTTCCTAGCTGTCTCCTCTCCCTCCTCAGCCCCTGCCTGTGGTCTGCATCTGTGTGCCACTCCGGTTATGCCCACCCTGCTTCCTCTGTTGAGGCCCCACTCTGCTCACTTGTTTGCCTTCTCAAATCCCCAACTAACAAAGGAACCAGGATGGGGATGCGACACATATTTTATGACTTGAGCTTAATACACATATCCTGATTGAAAGTGCTTCTTTCCTATGTGCTAGGAAGACCATAAGAAATTGCCCTCCCATCCCTCTACCCCAGACACAGGAAGTCATGAGCCATGAGGAACGCAGACTAGAGAAGATCGCAGCCCAACCTTCCAGGGGCTCCCAGTGGCCGCATGGACCTACAGCTCCACATGTCTTTTCTGGTTTTCTGGGATGGGAGTGTCTTAAGAAAGACAGTATTTTTGGAACATCTTGAATTGTCTTTCCTGATAGACAGGTGAGAGGCAGCCTCAAGGACTCAGATGTCGGGAGAAGATAAGGATCAGCAGTGTGTGACCAGCTTGGATGCGGTGCAGTGGGAGTGACGCCCACCTGTGCTGTGTACAGATCAGCTTCCTGTATGGCCCTAGAGACACATCATGTATATGTGTTTCTATGCACAGGTCTATTTCGAAGTGCATTTCTATTTATAGTAAAATTTTATTTAATTTAATGTCATCTCTTTTCAACCTGCCTGTCCTAATCTCTTCCTTTCATTTTCCCTCTAAACACTGCCAAACTGAAATAAAGTGCAAAACAAGCCTCATTTTTCTTATCCAGCGTTTAATGTCTTTTTGCTAATATATTACAGGAGAACACACAACATATGTGCATGCACATGAACTCACTGTCCACACCTTTTGTCCACCACCTTTCCCTGACTTTTCCAGAAATGAGCCCACTGTCACAGGGCCTGCTGGCTTCTCTTAAAGGTCATGGGGAGCTCTGAATGTCCAGTGTTGTCTGGGCCTGAAATGCAGGAGCACTGGGAACACAGGAGATCATGGAGCTCGAGGCGATGGGCAGAGGCAGGCAATTCATGTGGTCTTGGATGTTGCCCAGGTTCGGGATTCACGGCGGGGGTCCTTGCCCTCTACCTTGCTGTCCTCCTTGCAGGGTTGCATGGCCTGTCCACCTGATGACCAGTCATGACCATACTGTGCGTGAGAATAAGCAGGAATTCAGCTGAGGACAATCTTGGGCAGGGCCGTGGGGACCCCGCAGTCTGGTGGGGAGTGAGGTCTGTCTCAATCTGTTTGTGTTGCGATAAAAGCTTGTTTGTGTTACCTGAGGTGGCTAATTTATAAAGAAGAGGTTTATTTGGCTGACAGTTCTGTAGGCTGAAGAAGCAGCATAGCGCTTCTTGTGCAGGAGAGAGAGAGAAAGCGTGAGAAAGAGAGAGAAAGGGGAAGAGTGGGAGGGACAGAGAAAGAGAGAAACAGAGAGGAGAGGGAGGAGAAGGGGAGAAGGGGAGAAGAGAGACACAGAGAGGAGAAGCAGGGAGGGAGGTGCCAGGCACATTTTAACACTCAGTCTTGCAGGGGGAAACTCATTACCTCGAGGAAGGCACCAAGCCATTCATGAGGGATCTACTCAAGCACCTCCCAGCAGGCCCCACCGCCAACAGATGGGGATCAAATTTCGACATGAGATTTGGAGGGGACAAACATCCAAACTATATCAAGATGCAAGGTGTTGACCCTGCTGGGACCAGGGGTGGGCTGCCTGCGGACCACAGGGACAGCAGCAGCATGGAGCTCAGAGCCACAGACTTGGGAAGGAGCCTGGTGTGCTCTGGTCTCAGAGGACGTGAGTGCTGTCCCAGCCTAGCCGGTTTCTACCTGTAGGGCCTTCACCACCTAACTTAATCCCATCTGCTCACACATGACCTGGGAGAGCGTCAGGACTGCCTGCCCACCAGGGGCCTGGTGGAGCGAGAGGTAAGAGGGGTGGGTCTGGGAGCAATGTCCCATGTGCATCCTAGGAGGGGCCCTCCTTCTCCTACGTGGTTGGCACACTTAGACCATTAGATGCATTTGTAAAATCTGCAAAAATGTCAGGGACAGACAGTCGTTAAGACTTGGGAACAGACGATGCCCCTGAGAGTGTGGGGGTGCGGATGGCAGCCAATCAGTGTCCTCTGCTGATTCTTTCTGGACCTCTGTGTGGTGGGGTGGCTGGACAGAGGGGGTGCAGGTAGGGAGTGCACAGAGGGTGAGCTCTGGGGGACCTACTTGTGCCTCAGTGAAGGGGACTCTTTTGCTCCCACCCCCAGGCCATGTTCCTTTCTTCTTGCTCTCCTCTGTGACTCTGTCCAGAAAAAAAAAATTGCTTGAAATTTGGAAAAAGGCAGAGGGAGATTAGCAGAGTTTCCACCACCATTCTGGAACATTGCTCAACAGGCCTACTGCTGGTGATGGAGTTATCTAGGGAATGCACCTCTGTTTGACTTGGTCTTTGTTATTGATTTAAGGCAAGACTCGAAAATTACCGTTAACTTGTGGAGCTTTTTGTCCAAGTGAGATGCCAGTGATTTCTGTGCAGCAGAAAAGATCTCCCCAGGTGCTGCGGTTTTTTAGGAAGTGAACCAGTTATGTAACTGACCTGGGATTTCCCCTCATGCCCAATAACCACGATTCCTCCAGTTCTCCTCCAGCCAGCATCCCTGTACCTCAGCCAGGGAGACTGGGGCACGCCTCCTCAGAGGCCTACCACTCGCTATAGAGGGGACAGGGGTGAAGGGTGCAAGTGATACACAGAAAAATACCCAATGGCCAAGAGATGCCTTTGATGGACATGCACGTTGGCCCCTTACGTAGGGGCTTGGCAACTGCAGGGCCACCTGGGAGTCAGCTGGGGTCCAGGGAAGGCGACTCTGAGAACGTCCTATTTGGATCCTGCCCAGGAAAGAGAGCAAGTGCTCTGACTCTGATGATGGCCACCCATTGCCAGATGGGAACTTTTCGGTCATGCACTTATGATGCCTGAAGGCAATAAAATGAGCAACATGTCACCGGAGCAATCATTGTTCCTTTTTTCTGGTTCCAAACTCCTTCAGATTCCTTGTTTTTAATAACACACCTACATCCTTAAATACAGAGACATTCTGAGTGAGCCACTGGGGACATCCTCTGTGTGGACACGCTGGCTTTCTGCTTTGCTAACCATATTGCTGGAGGCTTTGTCACCTACACTATGCTGTACCTTGACCACCCAGGTGAAGCTGATAAAACTCCAAATCTGACAATCTGACAGTTCAAGACTCAGTGAGTGAGTCCTGTTCCAGAAGCAAGGTGACAGAACCTCAGGGCATGGAGGTAAAAGCCACACCTGCTTGTGGAATTCTGCCTTGACTTCCATTGTGGATGAAAGCAACTCTACTGGTGTAGCCACAGAAGCCACCTGAAAGCCAGCACTTGCTGAAGTGTCCAGGAAACCAGTTCAGGGTGGAGAACCAATGAGACCAAATAGTTTGGAAATCACCTCTGTACATATCATTGCTGTTTTAAAACAAAATTAAAGAAAGGGGAAAGCATGGTGCTAGTGTGAGACAAAGTAGCAAACATGAGAAGCCTGTGTGCTCTTGCATGCTTGCAGCAGACTCTTACAAAGCCCCTGACTCTGTGACAACACTCAGCTCTCCCGAAAGACGCTTTAAAGACAAAACAAGATAGAGTGCCGCACAGCCCCCGCATCTCTGGCCTGAGCCACTATGTTCCTCAAAAGATAAACCATGCTAGTCCCTGCTTCCTGCTGCATATGAGATGATGCCTGCTGGGGTTAATGATGATGCTTCTGTCATCTATAACCAGGTGGATTCTTATACTCAAACCTTCACATGATTCTGCTTTACCGTAACGTCTGAGCAAGTGTGATGTGATTTTGCACATACTGAACCTCCACACTTCATATATAAACTGTCGGCTAAAGCCCTATTTCAGAGCCGTTTGATGGAACTTCTCTAGAGGGCTGCTCCTGGGCTGTAAACCTCCATCTATGGTCTTCAGTAAGACTCCTGAACAAAATGAACTTTAATTCTTGAAAAACTTGATGTTTTTCTTTAGTCAACACTAGAAAATGGTCAGGTATCACTACTGTGCTTTTTCTCATGATGGAGAATTTACCAATCTAGGGGTTGGCTCCTACTGAAAAAAGAACAAATTACTTTCTACAAAAGAAAAATGATTCATTACCTTTTTTTTTTAAAGGAGCAATCATGGAAGAAGAAAAACCAGTTTCCCACGGCAGGTGTCTAACAGGCTATGTTGGGCAGATACTGACTGATGAATTGAAAAAAATACCAGGGTAAATGTATAGTTAATAAATTTTAGCAGCAAGTGATAATAGAATGGAAATATCAGGTAGCATGCACAAACGCATGAGAGGGAAATCCAAAGGAATGAAAATTTACCCAAGCTAAAACCAGGAAATAAAACACAGTAATAGAAACAATAAATGTGGGTGGATTTTATAAACCAATAGACTTGAGAGTCTTAGACTTTTATTAGAGTATAAAACTCACAGGATGCTCATAAAAGCCACATTGACCACAAACTAATCCTGACGTTTGTGAAAATTTGCTCAGGATGAAGATGTACTGAACAGCTGCTAATTAAAGAAAGTAGGGGAGAAAATATTAATATCAGGCATCATGGAATTTAGGCAAGGAGTGTTAGGTGGGGTAAAGAATTATGTGTCAACAAAACATACTCTAAGACACCAAGAAAATACAAATAAAATGGCCCAAAATGACACACAAGCCAATGTCAGATTATAAAAATGAGAAAATCACAAATAGAGCTAAAGACTGAGAAATCTTTCAGAAGTACAAAAACATTAAGGCTATAAATGAGGTAGATAAAGTAAAGAAGCCATTATTTTCCTAGGTACATGCAAACGAAGGTGTGGCTCCCACTCACGGGACTGGAGGAAATCAACAAGGGCGGAAGTACAGGAAAGACAGAGATGTCTGAGGACTGTGCCTTGGCCACTCCCAGGTGAGAGGCGGCCAGCAAGAGCACTGAGGCCACAGAGACATGCTGTCCTCGAAGGGAGGGAGTGCCCACCTGTGCCGGACATGGCGGGCTGGTCAAGGAGGATGTGTGCTGAGAGCTGACCACGGGTTCAGCCTTCTCACGTCATTTCTCACCTTGGTGAGAACGTGGATCACAGACTGGAGTAGGTCGCAGAGAGTGCAGGAAGAGGGGAATTAGAGACCATGAGGACAGACACTTCTTTTGAAAGATTTTGCTGTAAAGGTGAGGAAAAAAAGAAACTTTGAATCTGAGGAATGTGAGTCCCTTTTAATTATCAAGCCCAGAGAGGCATTGAAATGTGCTAGCAGACACAGCAGCCATGTCTCCCTCCCACTTTGAACTAAATCATGACCTCCTGAAGCCGCCAGCTATGTGAACTCTGAACTAATGGATGCCAAGTAGCTACAAGGTGCCATGTGCCGGACACCACTATCCATACCCTATATAGTTCAACAGTGTAGAGCCAATCATCACCCAAAGTTCTTTCTGTGAACCAGTGAGAATTCCTGGCAAACACCTTTGTATCTGCCCACTCCTTGTCTCCTCTTGCCTTTAAAAGCCTGCTTGTAGCAAAAGCTGAACAGGAGCACTCTTCCCCAAGACAATGTCCTGGGCTGCTGTCCTTGACCTTGGCCCAAATAAACTCTCTATATTAATTTTAGCTCAGTTTCTTTCTTTAGGTTGCCAAAGAGAACTAGAGAAATTTTGGAGAATTTGAAAAGTAAGAGGCCAAAGTAACTTTATTTATAGATATAAATGTTTACCTTGAAAATGTGAAAATGAAATTCTTTACTATCTAATGCATATATAGAAAATATATGATAAAAATAACATTTATAATGCAACAACAACAAATGTATAGAATATACCCAATGACAAGCTTTAGAATGACTTCAAGGAGGGAAAACTGAACTTTTATTGATGGAACAAAAAGTCTGGCAAAATGGAAAGACAGATCGTATTCCTGACAGGAAGATTTAACATTAAATATGTCACAAGTACTAGTTTCCACGAAGCTGGGGAGGCTGGGAGTTTGGGGTGCTCACCACAGCTGCTCACAGGAGGGCGAATGGAACCTGCAATCAGGAGGTGTTCCGGAGCTGGAGGACTTCCCTGTGATCAGACCACGCATGGCTACTTTGATAATTGCCCTGTGACTACCTTTTCTTGATTGGGGTTCCTTGAATTCTGAATTTGAAGCTCTTTTGTGATTGTTGTGGGCAATCTCCTTGTTTGAGATGACCATAACTCACCCCAGAGAAATAGCTCTGGTAGATCCCACAGGCAAGAAGCATTCTTTTTTTTTTTCTTTTCTTTTTCAAGACAGAGTCTTGCTCTGTCGCCCAGGCTAGAGTGCAGTGGTGCAATCTCGGCTCACTGCAACCTCCGCCTCCCAGGTTCAAGCGATTCTCCTGCCTTAGCCTCCTGAGTAGCTGGCACTACAGACATGTGCCACCATGCCCGGCTAATTTTTTGTATTTTTAGTAGAGATGGGGTTTCACTGTGTTAGCCAGAATGATCTTGATCTCCTGACCTTGTGATCCGCACACCTCGGCCTCCCAAAATGCTGGGGTTACAGGCGTGAGCCACTGGGCCTGGTTGCAAGAAGTATTCTTGACTGAGGCTTCTAAATGGACAAAGATATACGGAACAACTGCTAATTTTAAAAAGTAGGAGAAGAAAAATGAAAAACACACACCAGCCAAGGGCTGCTCAGGGCAAGGGATTTCCCTTTGCCTCAAGCGAAGCCCTCAAGCCCAGGGTTTCCTTGCTGGAAGCCCTGGGATGAGGCTGGGGTTTCCAAAGCAACCTCTCTGGCCAGTAAGTCAAACACAACTCCTGTCTTTGGGTCAGGCACTCTAGGGACAGGCACAGAAGAAGGAAACCAGCTGGAACTCCTGCCCAGATTTTTGTCACCCCGAAGGCAAGATTCTTTCTTTCCTAATGGTGCTAAACATATATTCGTGCATGGATGTTTTGGAAAGAAGCATAGAGTGCTTACTGACATTTAAAAATAAAGGCCAACAGAACTCTCTTCACCCTTTCTTGTAAATGTTACCTTGAAAACCCAACCCACTTTTGAAGAATAAGAAAGAGTGGGGTCGATCGTGGGGCCACATGTGGTCTAATTTGTGCTGATTCTGGCTCATTCCCTGAGGAACACCCTTATTGAGGTGGATCCAATGGAAAATGAGATGTCCTCCATTAGACTTGCTGCACAGATGGGGGCCATGGATCAGCAGTATCGGTGGCCCTGGGGGCTTGCTAGCAATGCTGAATCTCATGCCCCATCCTGGATGCACTGACTCAAAGTCTGCATTTTTTTTTTTTTTTTTTTTTTTTTTGAGACGGAGTCTCGCTCTGTTGCCTGGGTTGGAGTGCAGTGGCCAGATCTCAGCTGGCTGCAAGCTCCGCCTCCCAGGTTCACGCCATTCTCCTGCCTCAGCCTCCGGAGTAGCTGGGACTACAGGCGCATTTTAATGAGATCCCAGGTGGTTTGTGTGCACATTAAAGCTTGAGAAGCACTGCCCTAGAGTCTTAAAAATTTCTGCTGAGTATCAATGGTAAACCACTTAATTCTACACATTAACATGCAGGACAATTGACATGTTAAGAATATTTAAGACGTTAAATTATTTGAATCTCCCAGTTTTTTTGTTTTTTGTTTTTTGTTTTTTGTTTTTTACAAAGATCCTATATACCGTTTTGCTCCTAAATAGATTCCAAATGATTTTTAGTTGTCGCTGTAAGTAGAAATTTTCCCCAGTTGCTGGTAGTTTGTGCCGGAGAATGTTGTGAATCTGATTACATTATAACATTTTGCCACTTTTCTTACTTCCTGGAATAATTTAAGTGAAATACTCATTGACTCCTTTGATGGTAAGTCAAGGGGCTTAGGGATTACTGGGAAACAAGAGGGACACACGAGGACACACAGCACTCCTATGCGAGGACACCAACTCAGACACGGTGAAGTTGGGAGCTGCGGGGCTCCCAGACTCCTCCTTCAGGTATGGGATTGCCTATAGGTGTGTGGAGAGTGACGGACAGCTTCACTTTCCTCTGGGACCTACCAGTTTTATAGAAAACCATGGTTTAAAGGAACCCCATTCCCCATTCCTGAAGCTTATGAGGATTCCATGGTTCTAGGATTTTAGAACTTTCTATACCCCATATTCTGATTTTCAAGACACCTCCTCCTTTTTTTTTTTTTTTTTTTTTTATCTCTGCTATATTCTTCAGAAATCCCTGACATTCTGCAATAAAAGAGCATCATGGTATCACACAGATATTTTTTTTCTGTAAAACAACACGTAATAGCATAGCAAAAAATTTAGAAATAAAAGATAATTTACAAATCCCTCATGCTAAATTTCTGACTACGCATCATATATAGCCAGGGAAATGGTCCCTTCATAACTCCTGAGTCTTACCTCTGGCTTTTCCTTCCTTTCTCTTTTAGTGCCATCAACACAGGGTCCCAAGAGTTCTCAGCCACATCAGCTCCAAGAAGAACTTGCTTCATTGAGGATTTAGGGGAGCTGTCTCATTGGCAATGAGAAGTTCTCCCTCCAGCCCCAATGTTTTAAGGTTTGGGGTGCCCTGGCTCTTGGAGCTTTCATCTACGGTCTAAACCTTGATCACCATAAACATTAGATTGGCAGTTCTTGGAGCTTGCGTGACTGCATGTATATGCCTTGTTCACACATGTCCCAGTATTTTTACTTACCCTGTTGAGGGAGCTTATTCTTTCCTTTGAATACATTTCACTCCCACCTGTAATAAACTCCCAATTGGTCTTTTTACTTTGGTATCTTTAGGTGAATTAAACATTTCATTTTTAATAGATATTTCATATTTGTGCTACATCCTTCTGAACTCCAGAATCATATATATGCGTACATGTATATGTGTGTGTAGATATATATTTAGAGTATATATATTTTATACATATCCATAATAACTCGATATTCATTTCCACTCTGGGGTTGGGCTGCATGGTTCTCACTGACAGGCAGCTCTGGGTCCTGGGAGTCTGCCATTATTGGACTCCGGTAACAGGCTCCCTAGCCCTTCCACTGATGGCTGCATTTAGCTAATTTTGGGGAATGGGAACAGCAGGAAACATGAGGGCAGCTGGAGCCAGTGTTGGGGTATTTCTTCCTGGCTGCTGGAACCCAGTTAACAGCAGCTGCATTCTTCCGCCAGGGGCCAGCACTCCTGCTGGGCAGTCCCTCCCACCGCCTACAGCAACCCCCAGTGCTTGTGGCAGGCAGAGCAATGCTTCCAGAGATGTGTACATCCTGAGCCCTGAAATCTGTGGATATGTTATGCAACCTGGCAAGGGGAAGTTCAGGTTGCAGAGGGAGTTAAGGGTGCTAATAGGCTGACCTTAAAATAGGAAGATTATCTGGATTATCCAGATGGGCCAAAATTCCTTAAAAAATGGTAGAATGGTAGGGGAGTTAGAGTTGAAGTGATTCAATATGAGAAGAACTCAACTCACTTCAGGCTTGAAAGATGGAAGAAGGCCGTGAGGCAAGAACTGTGGGCAGCCTCTAGGAGCTGGGGAAGGCAAGGAAATGGGTTCTTTCCTAGAGCGCCCAGAAGGAATGCAGCCCCCCATCACACTGCCCGGAGCCCGGTGAGCCCGTCCTGACTCTGATTTTCAGAGCTGTGGGAGCACAAACTTGTGCTGTCAGCTGCCAAGGCGGTGGTATTTGTTCAGCAGCTGTGGGAAACTAACACACTGGGCTTGGCCACCGCTGCACCCTTCACCCATGGGGCCTAGGGATGGTGCACGTGCCCCTTTCGCTGACTGTGGGTCCCTTACCCTCCCTTGTAGGCTTTCCTTGGCAAATATCCCTCTGTTACCTCTCCTCAGATACCCTGTGGAATTTGTCTCCAATTTCCTGGCAGGACCAGGAATGAGATGGGCAACTAAGGGGCAAAGGGTCAAAACGACCTCGTCCCTCTCCAGCATCCTCTAGCTCAATCAGTACCCACTGTATAATTATTGTCACAAAACCACAGCCAGATAATTCCTTTATTTTCCTCATCATCAAAGGGCCATAAAATATATTTAAAGCATAACTCATACTATCTTTGTCGTTACTTGGTGCATTTTTCTCACTCTCAAAATTAGCTGTTTTTCTCTTCATAGACCAAAGAGAAGTAACAAAAATAAACTTGTGCTGACTTCACAAGCTTTGGCTGGATGTGCTGGGGCTGGGTCAGCTCAGCACCATCGCCCTCTCACAGGGTGAATGGGAGCCCCTCTCTGGGCCTACCTAAGCGTCTGCTCTGCTCTTTCCCATGGAGGGACTGGTGTTGGGCCTCCGGAACGGGAGAGGCGACTTCAGTGTCTGGACAGCCTCCTGTGCGGACCTGGCAGCATTGCTGCTGGTGGTGATGGCTTGACAGTGCCTTTGTGCTCCCACCCTGCCCAGAGCTGTTAGATGCTCTCCACACAAGGCCTTCCACCCTCCTCTGCTCCTACACCCCGACCCCAATCACACAGGAAGCATCCCCATCCTGGGGTCAGTACTCCCTTTTCAGAAACTCCTCTCTCTCTCTCTCTCTCTCTTTCTCTCTCTCTCACACACACACACACACACACACACACACCCACACCCACCCCATTGTCCCTCCTGAGCCAGGGCTGCTCCCCAGTGACTGGCAGCTTCCCACCTCCCTGGCTGCATCCTGGCAGGTTCAGTCCAAGCTGTGGAAGGACCAGTGCCTGAGGAAGCCATGTGGAACGGAGGACGGAGGGAATGACCGGGGCAACGGGGCGTGATTAAAGGAGCCATGTGGTCTGAGTAACTGCCCGCAGCTGTGAGGCCAGTCTCGGGTAATGGGAGGTGAAGAGGCTGAGGAGTGCGGGGAAACACTCTCCCCTCAGTATTCTATCCATGTTTTCAGGCAGGCAGTGTCTGGCTACCTTGTGGTCAATCCTAGCTAATAGCTTTCTTTCTTAGCCATGTTTTAGCACAAGGAAAACGAGTTTCCACATCTTGGCTGGGCCACGGGAGCCAGGCTGGTCAGTAGGAAGTAAGGTCAGAGCAGAGGCTGGCTCTGCAGTAACCTCCCAGACCCTGCATCTGAGTTCCAGGTCACTGACCCGGAAAAGGGCAGAGGTGCAGCCACAGGCCAGCTCAGAAGGCAGCTCCAGTTTCAGCTCTGCCATGATCTGGCTTTAAGGCTTCGCCAGGCAGCTCAGCCCTCAGTGGCTCACCTGCAGCTTGGGAGGAAAGCTTGCCTCCCACCTCAGACAGGGCTGCTGGCCTCCCGGGAGTGGGCAGTGTGGACAGGCAGAGCAGCTTCAGTGGCCTTGGAATGGGAGGGCGGTGGCCTTTCTCTGTCTAGGCCATGGATGTATTTGGACACTTTTGTGAGTCACTGATGGGGTCAAGCCAGGGACCTGGGACAGATAGAAGAGCAGCAAGGTGCCCATCCCTGCCTCTGCTGCCTCCGCCACAGGTTGGCTGCAGACTTCCTTTCACCAGAGTTGAGAAATGTGACTTCTCAGGTCCGTTTTGTTCCTGAGCTGACACAGAGTTTGATTGTTGCAACTTCAAAGTAGGCCAGGGACAAAGAGAGACTACAAATCTCTTTTCCAAAGAACAGAAGGTTCTCAGATTGGGGTATAGGGAGGGCTCGAGTTCAGGAGCCCCCAGGTTTTGCCTAAACACAGGGAGCATCTGCAGCTCCCAGGCTTCCATGGATGTGAAGATGTGTGTGTGTCTGGTGGCCTCGCTGAGGAAGACAACTATGGGAGAGTGAAGATACTTTTCCATTTCCTCCCCAGGGCCCATCCCCTGTCCCAGTGATCTCGCCACCAGAGACACTGCAGCGACAGCCCTCTGGGACTTTGACACAGCAGGCTGACCCCAGTGGGTGCACATGTGCGGGCGACCAGCATGCTCTGCTTCCAGAACCCTGTCTGCCCTTCCCTCCAGGAGCCTCAGGGCTCACACTGGGGCCCTTGCAGGAATAGGTGCACATGGGAAGTGTGTCCTGTGCCTGCTGAAGTTCACCCAGCCTCACCTTGCAAGTAGGAAAAGCATAGAACATGGAGACTCTACTCGCTGCAAAGGAGGAACGTGACCCTGTGGTGGGGCCAGCTTTAATTGCTAAACGTTACAGCAAACTTCAACTATAAGACAAAACCCAGTGCCAGGCTGCAGTTAGAGAATTGCTCAAAGTTCCCCCATGCTTCCCTGGACAAAGGGAGAGGTGATCAAGACAGAAGTTTCTACAGGTTCTTTCCTAATTCAGCAATCCCTAAAGCAAGACTTGAGGGCCCTGCTGTAAGGAGAATCACTGAATCAGACTATCCTATCTGCTCCATAGAGATAACTGAGTGCCAGAGAGGTTAGACAACTTTCCCAAACATGAGTTGCAGCCCGGGGTGCTGACCATAGGCCCATGCCCATGCTCACGGTGAGCCTGGCTGCGCTGGGCGCTGTCCCCAGCTGGGGCTGCACATGCAGCTTAACATCTGGGAAGTGGCCAGTCAATGATGGGTCTATGAAAGAAGGGGTGGTGGAACTGTTTTCTTTCCCAGGCTCATTTACTTTGAAAGGGAACTAATCCAAATGTGACAGAGTTCTCCAGGTGTGGACGTGGCAGCCTCTTGGGAGACCTGCCTCTCAGGAGACCCCTAATCCTACAGATGGAGAAGGGCTTTAGGTGGTTTCTGGAGAAATCTCGGGGAAGTCAGAGGGAAGGGGCTGAGGCCTAGACACAGACAGAGAAATCAATCAATCATCACTAAATAACTTATTTCAGTAGCGTCATCTGGGCCCTCCAGCCTGAGGTGGCTCCAGAAGTTCTGCAGAGAAGGGGCTTTCCCACAGCAATCCCGGGAGAAGTTGGAGGCCTTGTCCTGATCTGCTTTTCCATAGAGTGTATAAAAGTGAGAGGGATACAACTGTTCACATGCAGAAATAGATGCTCCGCTGATGTATGCAACCTGGGAAGTAGGGGGGCCAGGTCCTTGCTCATACCATGAGCCCGCCATGCTCCTGACATGCACCAGTTTCAGTGGGATTCGCTCCCTGTGTTCAACTTGTGATGCCGGTTGTGAAGTTTCCCCCACACCCACACCCACTATGTGTTTTGTTCCTTCTCCCAAGCCCTGCCTACTAGGTCAAAATTGACGTGAGCTGGCAAAGCTGGCGACGATGGTGGCTGTCATTCTGTAAACAGTCCTGCTGTTCCTGGTTCCAACAGAAGCCTGCTCTCTCCAGCCCCAGGCCCAAGGCAGGACTGCCTTCTTCCATCCTCAAAGCCAGCAATGCAGCATCCTCACATCTCAGCCTCCCTCTCTTCTCTTTCTTGTGTCCCATTTTCTATAACCCTGTGACCTCCCTCTTCCCTGTACAAGAACTTGTGTGTTTGTGTTGGTTCCATCTAGATAATCCCAGATAATCTCCCCATTTCAAGATCCTTAAGAGTAATATTTCTTAATACATAAGAGTTAAGCTATACAAAAGAACTGGAATGGAGAACTTCCAGTTTACTAGAAGAGGAAAAGAAAATCGATTTTCCAAACATCAGTAAAGGGAAAAAATGATAGAAATCGTGATTACAAGAAAAGAAAATAAATGAGTTGTAAATGGATTAAAAGAAAGTATTAGTGACCACAAAAATGTGAGTAGATTAAATTTCTCTACTAAAAGACAGGTAATTTCATATTTGTTAAGAAACTAAGGTCCAGTAATATGTTTATAAATGATATCTGTAAAATGAAATGACCATGAAACATTATATGTAAATAAGTTGATGAAAATAGGTCTCAGGAACTAAAATAAAATGCTGTTCTGGAACGTTTTAGAAAATGGACTAAAGCCAAAAACTGAAAGAACTGATATAAAAGTTAGAAAAGAGGAGGTTAAACATCTCTTTGTGTACAGTTACTCACCTAGAGGACTTAAGACTCAGGTGAGAAGGCTGCCTGGTCAGTGGACCCCCAGGAACGACCTGAGCAGGTGGTGCCCCTACCTTTCACGCTCGGTGGAACCTGGCACTGACCACTATGTTCAAAACAGGCTGCTCCCACAGTAGGCCTCAGAAAATATTTCTTGAAGTACTAAGTAAAGCCACCATTTAATGTCATAAAGAATGATTCATGTGGAAGATGTAAAAATTCTGAACCCAAATGCACCCCAAATTATATAGATGCTTTAAAACAGAGCCAAAGTGGACAGAATCATCACCAGGTGACAGGGAGGCAGCCCCAGTGACAGCAGGCATCTTTGCATGCACCTCTCATAGTAAGCAAGAGCTGGCAGATGCCAATCAGGAAGGGCTGGAAGAGGCGGGGCACACAGGGAGCACCTTCATCCTGGGGATGCCTGTGGAGTCCGTATCTGCCCCCAAGGGGGTTGAGGAACAAGGACGGATTTCCCAGGAGACTCCAGCCCATAATTGGGAATTGACTGCGCATTGAAGAAATCCACCTGGGCAGGGGAGGAGAAGGAAGGCGGAGGAAGAGCACAGCCCAGGGAGGAGGAACACCCTGAGCCTCAGAGGCCCAGGGCGTGGGCGGGTTGGGGGCACCTCCGGTGTAGGAGGTCTTCCTTCCTTCCTCCTCTGTCCTCCCAGGCCAGCTTGCTGGCTTCACCTGACCACTTGCCTGGCCTCAAAGGCAACCTTTTGTTACTACGTTTTCCCCATTTGGCTTATACTTTTCTTCTGGTTTCTTTCTCTTCCCTCATTTCCTTTTCTGCATCCCTCTCACCTCTCTCCACTGGGCTTGTTGTTGGAATGAGCTACAGTCCTGTGCTGCAAAGGGACACTTCCATCAGCGACGGCCCACATGTACAACGGTGGGCCCAAGTTATAGTGCCATGTTTCCATTGTACTTTTTCTATGTTCAGAAATGTTTGGACTAGACGTAGAAACACTTACCATTATGTTACAATTGTCTGCAGTATCCAGCAGTTACACGCTGTACACGTTGGCAGCCTAGGAGCAACAGGCCATACCATACAGCCTAGGTGTGGAGTAGGCTCTATCATCCAGGTTTCTGTAAGTCACTCTATGATGTTCACACAACGACAAAATCACCTAGTGATACATTTCTCAGATATAGCCCCGTTGTTAAGCAAAGCATGACTGTATATGTCAATCATTATCTCTTTGTACTGATTTTTTTTTTGGTTCCTCATTTTAGGAATCTAAAGAACTACATATACTGCTCATGTACTCTCTCCCTCTCCATCTTCCTCCTCTCTCTCTCTCTCTCTCTTACAAACACACACACACACACACACACACACACACACACACACAAATGAACAATTCTTTTACAGGACTGGGGTAGCTTGTTGCATTTGCATGCTTATTGACTATTTGATTTTCTGGAATTTCTCCCAAGCAAGACATTGGGTATGTACAAGGAGCTATACACAGGACAAGAATTATGCTGTTAGTAATAATAGCAAATGATGAAAATAACACATATGCTCAGAATAGGGACTACATGAAATCCGTTATGGAACATTATTCAGCATTACAGGTGAAAAAGGAACTCTTTGTATAATAGGGGTTGGAGGGGGGCAACAACAGGTCAATGAGCAAATAAGAGTATTGCTGGTATTTCCAAGTGTCAATGGAATGCAAACTGGGGTAGTGGGCTGGAGACTGGCTGGCAACCAGAGGTAGGATATGGACCACCTGATACAGGTGCAACTTGCAGGTGCTTGACAATCCATTTAGCCAAAATTCCACCCTTCACATTTCCTACCCAAATCTGCTTCTCCTCCACTCCCTGTTTTAGCACATCCCACCACTACCTGCTGCTGAAGCCATTTATTGTCTGGGGGTCACCTTTGACTCTTCCTTCTCCAGGCTGTGTTAACTCAGTCAGCTCCATAGCTCCAGGCATGGCTCGTTTTCGCTTTTGCCTGTAAGTACTGTCAGGCCTCTGAGCCCAAGCTAAGCCATCATATCCCCTGACCTGCACGTATACATCTAGACGGCATGAAGCAACTGAAGATCCACAAAAGAAGTGAAAATAGCCAATTCCTGCCTTAACTGATGACATGTCACCACTGTGATTTGTTCCTGTCCCACCCTAAATGATCAGTTGACTTTATGACAACACACTCTCCCCACCCTTGCAATAATGTACTTTGTGATATTCCCCTGCCCTTGGGAATGTACTTTGCATGATATACCCTCCCACCCTTGAGAAGGTACTTTGTAATATTCTCCCCATCTTTAAGAAGGTACTTTGTAATATTCTCCCCATCCTTGAGAATGTAACTTGTAAGATCCACCCCCTGCCCACAAAAAATTGCTCCTAACTCCACCGCCCATCCCAAACCTGTAAGAACTAATGATAATCCCACCACCCTTTGCCGACTCTCTTTTCGGACTTAGCCCTCCTGCACCCAGGTGATTACAAAGCTTTATTGCTCACACAAAGCCTGTTGGGTGGTCTCTTCACATGGACACGTGTGACACATCCCCCAGCTGAAGTCACCTTTGCTCAAACTGCAATATTCCAATGGCCTTAAACCCAGCTCTACCACCTTGGCCAAGATTCAGTCAATCATCTCTCATCATACTGAGAATCATACTGAAAAAAATAGATATCTTATCATGCCATGCCTGTGTGTTTAAGCATCTGTTTTCTTGGTTTTCAATATTTTAGGTCAAATGTTGGCCAAAGCACAGTCTTGAGAAAAAAGATGAGAATTTTGACAACAGAAGGTGGCACACAGGCATAGGGGTGTTGAGGGCCACAGCAGGGCTGTGCTGCCATCCTCATCCTACAGAGAGAAGTGCCAGGGACTCCTGGGAGATGATGAACTGGGAGAGTGTGATGATAGTTTTCAATCTTATAAAAGCAACTAGTAGAATATTTATCTATCTGTTGATCAATTAGTCAAAACAGTGAGAGGCAGAGGGACGAATAATAAACTACTGTGTGAACTAGCCTCTCATCTTCTATATTTAGAACTCCACAACCTTTAGGAGACCTGGGAAGTGGAATTGGGAGGTAAGGAGTGGGGTGGGCGCTTGCTTTTCATCATCTTCAGGCTTCTCTGCATTTGACTTTTACTATGGGAATTTGACCTTTTTAAAAATAACTTTATTTGTGAACAGGAATAATTCACTTAGAAAGTGAAATTCCTGCATAACATCATGCCTCAGGCACAAAGCTGCGAATGGTTGGAAATACCCAGATCTCCTTTCGTTGACCTTAAGAAATCAGTTTGCATTCTTAAAAAATGCAAATTCTCCTCTGCTTAGTGTTTTACAACTCGCTTACAGCATTTTATATATGACAGATCTCTTTCAGTGTACGTACATATTTTGATTGATGTTTTAAATCTGATATCACAAATATTAAACATTGTATTTAAAATTTACTATTGGACTGGGTGTGGTAGCTCACACCTGTAATCCCAGCCCTTTGGGAGGCTGAGGCTGGAGGATAGCTCGAGGCCAGGTGTTTGAGACCAGCCTGGGCAACATAGTGAGACTCCATCGCTATGAAAATAAATAAATAAATAAATAAATAAATAAATAAATAAATAAATCTATTATTGATACGTGTTTGGACTGTTTCTCTCATTTTCTTTTTTTTTTTTTTTTTAACTCTTAGAAAATATGTCACAGTGAATAATTTTCAGCCAACTTTGTGCACGTAGGCAAATATTTCCGTGGGATAAAAATCCTAGATGTGGAACATTGTGTTGATGAATATGTAATTTTTAAATGTTTAACAGATTGCTAAATTGCTACTAACAAGGACTACTGAATTCCCACTCTGCCAGCATGGCATGAAGGCCACATATCAATCCAGCATTGTTGTTGTGTTTAACTTTTTTCCAGTGTAAGAAAATAGTAACATTTCCTTGTTGAGTTAAATTTTTATTGTTGAAGAGCTTAACCATATTTTCACATGTGTAGCAGAGACATTTATATTTATTTTCCTGTGATTTGTGTACATGACTTTTCCCCAGATTTTCTATTGGATTGTTTGTCTTTTTAAAAAATTTTCTTGCTGGGCAAGGTGGCTCACGCCTGTAATCCCAGCACTTTGGGAGGCCGAGGAGGGCGGATAACCTGAAGTCAGGAGTTCGAGACTAGCCTGATAAAAACGGAGAAACCCTGTCCCTACTAAAAATACAAAATTAGCCAGGCATGGTGGCGCATGCCTATAATCCCAGCTACTCAGGAGGCTGAGGCAGAAGAATCGCTTGAACCTGGAGACACAGGTTGCAGTGAGCTGAGATCATGCCATTGTACTCCAGCCTGGGCAACAAGAGCAAAACTCTGTCTCAAAAAAAAAAAAAAATTATTATCATAAGAGCCCTTTGATATTATGAAAATTAAAATTTCCAGGTGTCACATTTGTCAAATTCTTACCACTTGTCTCACTCCACACCCACTAGCATGGCTATAATAAAAAAGACAGGTAACAAGTGTTGGCAAGGATATAGAGCAAGTAGAACCCTCATACACTGCTGATGGGAATGCAAAATGGTGCAACTACTTTTGGAAAACCATCTGGCAGTTTCTCAAAAAGTTAAACATACAGTTATTATATGACCCAATAATTCTACTTTTAGGTATATGCCTAAGAGATAGAAAAACATAGGTCCACATGAAAGTCTGAACAGGAATGATCATAACAGTATTTTATCAAAAACAGCCAAAAAGCCAAAACAATAGCCAAAATAACCCTGCTTCTCATTAATTAATGAGTGGATACATAAAATATGGTATATCCATACAACAGGTTATGATTTGTAATAAAAATAAATGAAGTAGTGATACAGGCTGCAGCCTGGAAGAACCTTGGAAACATGCTAAGTGAGAGGAACCAGACACATACACACAGCGATTCCGTTTACATGCAATGCCCAGAAGAGGTACATCTGTGGAGAAAGCACATCAGTGGCCCCCTAGGGCTGAAAGGGGATGGAGAAATTGGCATATAAAGGCTAAAAGTTTAAGGTTTCTTTTAGGGTAACAAAACATTGTAAAATTGATTGTGGTTTGGATATAAAATTCTGTGAATATGCTAAAGTCATTGACTTATATGCTTAAATGGGTGAATCCTACAGTGTGTGAATTACCTCTAAATAAATACATTGTAAAATCTCCTCCTCATTATCAGGGAGCCCAGTCATGGTGTAGATGATGGCGGTCCCAGCCACTCCCCGGCCTGCACCTCCTGGGACCTTCCTAACTGGGTCCTTTCCTAAAATCCTGATTATCCTGAGACATGAGCAAAGTAAAATGCTTTCTATGAGGCAATAGTTCCTGGAGCAACCAGCGCCTGTGGTCCTGATAACCCCACCTTAGACAGAATGTGTTTGGAGATGTGAACATTGGCAGGGAGGAGGAGTTATGCTAAGAGGAGAGGAGGGCTGCCTCCTGTCCCTATGCCACAGGGGCCCATGCACAGGCCCTGGGAGCTCTAAGAGGCCCCACCCCAGCCCTGAGGAAGCCCATGAGAGTTCTGGTTCTCCTGCAGGCTTGTGGGTCCACACCCACCACAGTGCTCAACAAACACTACCTCCGTCCTTTTCCTTTTACCAGACTCCTTCCCCTGTGGAATGCTCAGTGGAGGATGCAGGCATCTCTCGGCTCTGTGTGGTGCAGCCTCCCACGGACACTTGTGCTCTGCTTTGGACACAAGATGTGTGGATCAGCGTGGTAGTTGGAGTGAGGCATCACCACAGGTCGACTGTTCTCAGACAACTGATGTGTGGCCAAGAGGGGAAATGGATTCCTTTTGGGTAGATTGTCTGCTTGAATTCTTGGCTCACTTTGAGCCAAGACAATTGAGGAAATCGTCTTTTTCTTTTCACTTTTAAAGAGCTGTTTCCGCCGGGCGCGGTGGCTCAAGCCTGTAATCCCAGCACTTTGGGAGGCCGAGACGGGCGGATCACGAGGTCAGGAGATCGAGACCATCCTGGCTAACACTGTGAAACCCCGTCTCTACTAAAAAATACAAAAAACTAGCCGGGCGAGGTGGCGGGTGCCTGTAGTCCCAGCTACTCGGGAGGCTGAGGCAGGAGAATGGCGTGAACCCGGGAGGCAGAGCTTTCAGTGAGCTGAGATCTGGCCACTGCACACCAGCCTGGGCGACAGAGTGAGACTCCGTCTCAAAAAAGAAAAATAAAATAAAATAAAATAAAGAGCTGTTTCCATAAAAGGGAATTTAGCCCTTTACCAAATATGTTCTAAATGACTTATTCTGTGTTCCCTTTCCTTTTTGATCTTTGTGGTGTTTGTGTCGTGTGTGTGTGTGTTTGTGCGTGTGTGCACACTACACAAAATGTATAGCCAGATTTATTATTCTTTTCCGTTGGCCTCTGCATGCTGTACCAGCTTAGAAAGGGCTCCCTAGTCGAGCATGCAATTCAGTTTCAAACGCCCGAACTTTTAACCCAGGGATTCTCAGGCCTGGCTTTCTGTTTGGAATTGGATCTCAGGTCTGATGTACTTTGGGCTGATCTGTATTTTATCTTGCAAAGAGAAATATTAATTTCCAAACTTGTGAGTTCTTGGGAGCTCCCCTACTGTCACTGAGGCAGGCCCTAAATGCAGAGTGGGATGAAGTTCTGCTCCTCCTCTTGGCATAGCTCCTCCTCCCTGGCCAAGCCCACTTGGGCAGATAGGTTTGGGCAGATAGGTTTCAGGTCCTGAGATCACAAACAGGGGAGAGAACTGTGTCCCAAGTAAGGAGAATCAGGAATGCTTACCTGGGACATGCGTCAAGATGGGGGAAGACAGGGCTGGCAGGTGGGAGGGATCTGTGCTGGCTCTTCTGAGCTACATTGTTCACTCCACAGAGATAGCTTAGGCCGGCATGGCCATTGCCAGCTGACACTTTCCACCTGGCATGGCTGATGGCAACTCTTGTCAGCTGGTGGCCCCTTAGCTCCTGGCCAGGTGCATTCCCGAAGGCCTTTTGGTCCCGAAGTCCTTTAGCCTGGTTCTTTGATGGCTCCTTCTGCTTCTAGGGTCATGACATCGCATAATGGGGCTCTGAAAGACGTGGCCATTGAGGTGTTGTCACATGTACCCAGCACAGTCCACAGGACAGAAGTTTAGAAAGTCAGCGGGTGTGGGACAAGGTGAGGGACTTCTGCAAACTGGCAGCCCTTGGTGAGCCCATGGCCTTCGGAGGGCTGGTGGCCAGAGGCGTCCTTCACTTGAGCAGCATCAGAGGGTGTGGGCTGACCTCATAAAGGGGCCATGGGTGTGACTACCTGGCTGGGGAGTGAAGCCAGAGGGCAGAGGCACCCTGGAGTGCAGACCCCAGCAGACACTCTGACCACGCACAGAAGCAGGAACTGAGCGTGCTGGGGACAGAGAACAGCCAAGGGGCAGCCGGGAGTCAGTTCAAGTCCTCACGAAGGAGGGCAATACCACCTGTGGGCCGGGACAGTCAGCTCGAGGGCCAGCAGCCAGGAACGTGGTGAAGAACTTGGATCTGAGGTGGGCCCATGGTGCAGCTGTGGTGTGCTTGCCAGAGTGGCCTCCAAGCCCACCCTGGAAGGTGATCCAGAGACCATAGAGCAGAAAGGCTTCCTTGTCAAAGTGAGCTGCTGGAAGCCACCAGTGTCAGGTCAGTGTAAAATAAGGAGCGGGAAGAGGGTGGAACAGGTCAATGTGCTTAAAACACAGAGAAATGGGGTGATGGTGAGGAGACCATCTGCCTGGTCCTAGGTCCTCCATGTTCACATCCCCCATCTCTCTCAGCCACATCAGCTCCCCAGTAATGGTAGGGTTGGGGTGCCACAGTGGACACTTGGGCAAGAGTCCTAGAGATGGAAGGTGCTTGTCAGTCGCACACACTGGTTTATGAACAGATGCAGGCAGGGCTGCCCCAGCCAGCTGATGAGCCTCCTGCATAGCTGAGGACTTGATTTGCATTCCTAGGGGAGAGCTTGTAGGGTGCCAGAATGACGTCACCAGAATGTCACCAGAGGGTGGTCAGATTAAGACCTCATGAATCTTCTGTGTGTATGTCATTTATATTTAGTGCCTGATGGATATCAGGTGTCTCTTAGTTTTGTCAACACGTTCTGTGTTCAACTTAGATATACACTGCCTCCACATATATTTCATTAACACAACTTAGGATTTCTGCCGACGTCCGTCTCTATTTGCCCACTCTCTACACACATTTTAACCGGTTTGCCTGTCTTACAAACTACATGCTCATTTATATTCTATAGTAGAATTGGATATCCTCAAAAGCAAATGTACATTCCAAGCTGTTATCTACATGTGTGTATCTCTTAGATTGAGATAGGTTACAAGGTAGGGGGAAGGGCAGGCCCTGAGTTAAAGAGTGGATACTTCCATCAAGTGTGCTTAGGTGCTCTCTTGACCTCTTGATGAGCCTCCTTTTCCTCCTGTATGAAGGGGCTACTCACTGAACAGCCCCATGGGGGATGGCAATGATTACCTAAGACACACAAAGTGCCTATGGAATGTCTCAACCCTGTCCTTCTGAGGGTTTCATGGAGGCTCCATTTCATAGGCATGGCTGATGAACTGGTCATTGGTGATGAATGCAATCTTTGGCCCCTCTTTCCTCCCTGGGGTGGAGGGTGGGGCTGAAAGGTCCAACCCACTAACCACACTGCAACCAGCCTCCATCCTGAGACTATCTGGGATCCTACCAGGATTCACCTCATTAGCATACACTCAGGTGTGGTTAAAAAGGGCATGTTAGAAATAACCAAGATGCTGCTGTCACATCTCAACCACTCAGGCGATTGTAAGGGTTTTAGGTGCTTCCTGCTAGAAACCTGGGGTGAAGACCAAATGTATATGTCTAATTCTACTACAATGTCACGACTGTGTTAACAGAAGTTCCTTCCTTTTAATCAGCAGTGCCAAGAGGAGCTGGGGTGCCAGTATCTGTGCATCTTCAGAGGCAGCAGGGGCCAGCGTGCCACATCTGGCCCCAGTCCTGAAAGGATAGATGGTGCTTGGCCTGTGGCCCTTGGCTGAGGCACCATGGTCAGGCTCTGCCAGGCTCTGCTGCTGGTAGTGGCCACTATGGCCCTTGCATCCAGAGGAGTCCAAGCCTGGAGCTCAACGAAGGTGGTGAGGACATTCCAAGATATCCCTCAAAACTACGTCTATGTGCAGCAGGCACTCTGGTTCGCCATGAAGGAGTATAACGAGGCCAGCAGAGACAAGTTCAGCTTTAGGGCGCTGAAGGTTCTGAAGAGCCAGGAGCAGGTGGGTAGGGTGCTTGCTCCTTGCCTTTTCACTCCCTGCCCTCAGTGTCAACAAATAGACTCAAACTCGGTAAAATATTTAAAAGGGTTTATTCTGAGCCAAACCTGAGTGACCAAGGCCTGTGATACAGCCCCAGAAGGTCCTGAGTACATGTGCCCAAGGTGGTTTATAGCTGAATATTGTACATTTTAGGGGGATAGAAGTTACAGGCATACGTCATTCAATACACATAGGTGTAAGTTGGTTTGGTTTAGAAAGGCAGGACAACTCGAAGTGGGGGCTTCCAGGTCATAGACGGGTTCAAAGATTTTCTGATGGTTGATTGGTTGAAAGAGTTAAGTTGTTACCTTAAGACCTGGAATCAGCCCAGCGTGGCGGCTCACACCTGTAATCCCAGCACTTTGGGAGGCTGAGGGGGGTGGATCATCTGAGGTCAGGAGCTCAAGATCAACCGAACGACATGGAGAAACCCCGTCTCTACTAAAAAAAAATGCAAAATTAGCTGGGCGTGGAGGTGCATGCCTGTAATCCGAGCTACTTTGGTGGCTGAGGCAGGAAAATTACTTGAACCAGGGAGGCGGAGGTTGTGGTGAGCCAAGATCATGCCACTGCACTCCAGCCTGGGCAACAGGAGCAAAACTCCATTTCAAACAAACAAACAACAACAAAAACACCCAACCTAGAATCAATAGAAGGCAATGTCTGGGTTAAGATCAGGGGTTATGGAGACCAAAGTTAATAATCATGCAGATGAAGCCTCCAGGTGGCAGGCTTCAGAGAGAAGAGATGGTAAATGTCTCTTATCAGGCCTTTAAAAGTGCCAAACTTTTAGTTAATTCTCTCCTGGATCAGGAAAAGACCTGGAACAGGAAGGGGATTCTCTACAAAATGCAAATTTACCCCTGTAAGAGCTGGTTTTGCAGGGCTATTTCAAAATTCATCAAAGAAATATATTTTGGGGTAAAATGCTTCTTTCAGGACCTGTATGTGTCTTGGGATGCTATAGAAGAGTCAAGTTGGAATTTGGTATCTTATTGCTACAAATAATCTGTTCTGTCAGTCCGAAGACCTCTGTTTTAATGTTAAAGCTGATCAGTTGTTTCTGAATTTCAAAGGGAGGAGGGTATAATGAGGCGTGTCTGACCCCGTTTCCCATCATGGCCTGAACTAGTGTTTCAGTTTTACTTTGGAATGCCCTTGACTGAGAGGGGGTCCATTCAGTCACTTGAGAGGTCTTAGAATTTTATTATTGGTTTACATCAGTCTGAACAGAGCCCATTATCTGCGGATGGCAACTGAAACTAGGAATGGAAGACACAACTGAGAGATGCCTTTAGCCACAATGTATTTATTTTATTTTAGGAGTTTTTGAAGGAAAACAAATTATATTTAATTATTTGTTATACTGGGATGGAGATGAAACATAAAATATCCATTAAAATCACTGAAAAGTGGTTATAGTCACATCAAAAAGCAGAGATAAGAGCCCAGAAGGCAGCTTAAAGGGAGCAAGTTTGGACCATTTGTGCATCATCAATGTGGGCCGTGGCAAGGATGGGTTACAACACATTGAGTGAGTGCAGCTGATGCTGGGAAAGGCGCCTGGACAGAAGGGAGGCTCCTCTTTACAGGAAAATGCCAACTCAAAAATGTGAAAGAAATGGCCTAACTAGAAAACTATGCCATCTTCTAGTTGTATCTTCTCACCACCACCACGGTCATAACTATTTCAGGCAAAGATCATCAATGAATCCTACAACCACTGGATGAGAGTGTTTGGTATGAACCATTGCAGGGATTGCTTATCAGTTACCAGGGGTAAAGACACCCTTCTAATCAGGAAACTTGATAAACACCTTTCTTACCAGATGCTCACCACCAACACTGAGACAAATTGGCATCACATACTTCCAGACACGATGTGCACAGAGGGGATGCCAGCACCTGTATATGGTATTCTGGCTCAGAATGCATACTTTGAATGTAATCAGAGGAGAAATTAGACAAATCCATAATTCAGTACATTCTATAAGACCACTTAAAATACCAATATCATGAGAAATGGGGGAAAATGCTAGAAAACTGTTCCCCAACAAAGGAGACCTACAAAGCATGACAACTAAATGCAGAAGGTGGTCCTGTATTATCTCGGTGTCATCTAGAGATTCAGTCTGGTTTGCGAATTTGAAAAGGAGAGCTTTGTTTCTCTAAAGGGTTGCAGCCTGCAGGGTGACCATTCTGACAGGCTGGGAATTCTGACAGAAGTTGGAAAGAGGCACTTTGAGGGAAGAAGCATAAGACAGGCATCTGTGCTGAATGAGTTGGCTAAGTATACATATTTAATAAGCTATAGGAGGAGTCATGAATATTTATTAAAGAAAAATGTATGCAAGCACAGTTGAGCTTCATGCCTCTTCATGGGTTGCATCTTAAAAAACTGCTGATATTAGCATGATCCAAAGGTGGATTTTCAGTCCTCTGATGGCAAAAGCTGAGGCAGAGTCACAAATACCCTCACTGTGCATCCTTCACACGTCAGCCAAAACCAGTCCAGAGGTGGTGGTCAGTTTTCAGGAAGGGATGCCTTGTGAAGCTGGTGAGCTCTCACATCAAAATGCAAAGAGGGAAGAGGGTGTCTGGTCTTGGCCTCAGATGACTGACTAATGGCCATAAAAGGATGAGTCGTTTATTTCTTGTTTTCTGGTGTTGGTTTCTGCTTACTCCTTAAGAAAGGATACAAATTAAAGGTTAGTGAGGAGAGGACACACTGAGGTATGTCTGACCTCCCATCCCATTATGGCTGGGAATTCAGTTTTTAAGGTTTCTCTGGGGTCCCCTTGGCCTAGAGGGGGTCTATTCAGTCCGTTGGAGTTTAGGATTTTATGTTTATTTCTCAATAAAAGAAAAGAAAAAATTATAAAGGATATTATTGGGACAATTGATGAGATTTTAATCTGGGCTATATAATAGAAGAGAACCTTGTACCTGCGTTAAATTTCCTGAGAGAAGTTATTGTCCTGGGGCTTGGCAGGAGCCCAAGACAGGACAGGGTGGAACACCATGAAGGCCCAGGAATGAGATCAGTCTTCCGGAGTCTGGGGAGTAAGAGGGTGGCAGAGGTGGAAGGCGACACCGAGCTTGGGTCATGGAGGTGCTGACATGAAGCACCATGCAGAGATGCCTCTCCGTGCACCTCCTCCTCCTCCTCGAGCTCATCTCTCTGCTGCCTTCCCTTTGACCTTTCCTGTTCATGTCTCCAGGCTACCAGGCCACCTGCCCTACTTCCCTGTTTTCTTATCTGATCAGGAGAGAAGGTTCACTGGGAGGCTGCATCCCCGATAGTGCTGGGACATTAGACCCCTTATGCATCTTGCCATGCTCTGTGGGACTTTGGCTCCCTCTGGTTCTTTCTGTAGGTCTGGTTATGTTGCTTGTGTTGCTTGAGTAGAGGACACCCGTGAGCAGAAATGTGCCACGAATGAGCGAAATTAAAACCTTTGAACACATGCAGCCGGCAGCCTCTCAGGCATGTTTAACAGCTGTTCTCAGTAAGTTCCCACCCCCTCCAGAACTATTCCACTGTCTTGGATTTCTCTGTGTCTAAGCTTCCCTACTTACATCAGTAAAATAGTGTTTTTGCTTTATAGGCAGGTGTTTAGTAATAACAGTAAACCGAATACCTGGATATCTAAAAAAATTATATACCATTTTGTACTGTTTCTTGTTTTTTTTTTTTTTCCGTGAATGAATGTTTTATTTTTCAGTTCGCTGTGAGCTTTGGAATGCAGGCAATAATTCAAAACAATCAGGTAGAAACAGATTCAGTAAGAGACTACAACACAAGTATTTAACATTCATTGACCTTACAGCTACATACTGCTGGAAAAGAGCACAGAAAAATATTTTTTTTATGTACCATCCCCAAACAACACACCATAAAAGCAAAAGAAAATTCTTGGTGACAATTCAGTTTAAACTTAATAATATATACATAGGCTTCACGGAAAGAAAACAGCCATATCTTATTGGGAGATTTAAGTTAAAAATACACCAATTTGGGCCGGGCACGGTGGCTCAAGCCTGTAATCCCAGCACTTTGGGAGGCTGAGGCGGGCGGATCACAAGGTCAGGAGATCGAGACCATCCTGGCTAACACGGTGAAACCCCGTCTCTACTCAAAATACAAAAAATTAGCCAGACGTGGTGGCGGGCGCCTGTAGTCCTAGCTACTCAGGAGGCTGAGACAGGAGAATGGTGTGAATCCAGGAGGTGGAGCTTGCAGTGAGCCGAGATCGCGCCACTGCCCTACAGCCTGAGTGACACAGCGAGACTCCGTCTCAAAAAACAAACAAACAAACAAAACCACAAAAATATACCGATTTGTGTCAGGGATTGGCGAAGTGTAGCCTGCTGCAGGTTTTTAAACGGAGTAGTTACAGAAACAGCTTGGCCTGCAAAGCCTAAAATCTTTACCATCGGGCCCTTTAGGGAAAAGTTTATAGATGCTGCTCTTTTCTTTTCTTTTGGACATTTGAAGCAATTTTATTAATTTTTTCCTGACACATTAAATGTTTCTATTTATTTTTAAGGTATACAACATGATGTTTTGCTCTATACATTGTGAAATGACTACCAAAATCAAGCTAATTGCCATACCCATAACCTTACATAGTTACTTTTTTTGGTTTGTGTGTGTTAGGAATACTGAAAATCTACTCTAAGAGCAAGTTTCAAGCATATGATACACTGTTAATAACTGATGTCATTCATCATGCTAGACTATCTCTTGGTAGACTGAGTTCTGCTGCAGAGTTTGTGCAACGTGAGTGCTGGTGCAAGGAGCATCCCATCCCCAGCAGCCTGGAGCCACACGGCAATGAGAGAATTCTAGTTTACTTGGCACCAGGGCTGGTTGCTTTCTGCAGGTGCACTCAGGTCTCATAGCTCACTAAGCTACAACTACCTTCTTCTACTTTACAGGTGAGGAAACAGTCACAAAAACGTTTAGTAACTTGCCCAGAGCCACACAGCTAGTAAGTAGAAAAGTCAAGATTTAAAGCCAGGCTGAGCCAGGTGTGGTGGCTCACACCTGTAATCTCAGACTTTGAGAGGCTGAGGTGAGAGGATTGCCTGAGCCTGAGATCAGCTTGGTCAGCATGGTGAACTTCGTCTGTAAATTTAAAAAAAAAAAGAAAAAGAAAATTAGTTGCGTGTGGTGGCACCTGCCTATAGTCCCAGATACTCCAAAGGCTGAGGCTGGAGGATTGCGTGAGCCCAGGAGTTCAAGGGTGCGGTGAACTGTAGTTTTGTCACTGCATTCCAGCCTGAGCAACAGTGCTACACCCTGTCTCAAAAAAATAAAAGAAAATAAATAAAAATAAACTCAGGCTGCTATGCTCTTCTTCATCAGCACCTGCCTCTGAACAATGCCGAGTGGAGCGAAGGTGGGGAAAAAAGGGCAGCCGCAGGGGAGCGGAGGGGAGGAGTCTTCAGATGGCCAGGAGTCAGACAGGCCTGTCTGTGTAAAGACTGGGCCGGGCGCGGTGGCTCAAGTCTGTAATCCCAGCACTTTGGGAGGCCGAGACGGGCGGATCAAGAGGTCAGGAGATCGAGACCATCCTGGCTAACACGGTGAAACCCCGTCTCTACTAAAAAATACAAAAAACTAGCCGGGCGAGGTGGCGGGCGCCTGTAGTCCCAGCTACTTGGGAGGCTGAGGCAGGAGAATGGCGTAAACCCGGGAGGCGGAGCTTGCAGTGAGCTGAGATCCAGCCACTGCACTCCAGCCTAGGCGACAGAGCTAGCTAGACTCCGTCTCAAAAAAAAAAAAAAGACTGAGGGGCTCCTCGGCAGTCAGGACTCCACCTGCCTCCTATTTCCTGAGCAAGCGTGGGTCAAGATAGGATTAGTGGTTGCTTGGTAGCTGATGAGTATGAATGAGAGCTGTATTTTTTTTTTTTTTTTTTTGTAGAGGTGTTTCACTCTGTGGCACAATCTCGTCTCACTGGAAGCTCCACCTCCCAGGTTCATGTCATACTCCTGCCTCAGCCTCCCGAGTAGCTGGGACTACAGGTGCCCACCACCATGCCCGGCTAATTTTTTTGTTTTTTTTTTCAGTAGAGATGGGGTTTCACCGTGTTAGCCAGGGTGGTCTCGATCTCCTGACCTCGTGGTCCACACTTCTCGGCCTCCCAAAGTGCTGGGATTACAGGCATGAGCCACCGCGTCCGGCCTAGAGCTGTTAGTTTTTTACTGTAATTTCAACTCATGACATATGACTCAAATATACGGCAGTGATTTGCAACTAGGAGTGGCTTTTGCTCCTTAGGGGTGTTTTGGCAATGCCTGGAGGGACTTTTTTGTTGTTATGACCAGAGGTGACTGCTCCTGACATCTAGTGAGTGTAGTCTCAGGATTCTACCAACCATCCTGCAATGCACATGGCAGCCCCCAAACAAAGAGGATCCAGCTCAAAATATCAATAGCGCTGAGATTAAAAAACTTGATATACAGTCACCAAAAAGTTCTAAGAGTACAGTTGGAAGTTTTTTTTAAAAAAATGAAAGCAAACCCTCAATTTCTTGCATTTCCAGTCTGGCTTGTCCTTCTTGAGGGCACCACTAAGAGCAGCGTGCTCTATCCTTCTAGATGTTTTCTATGTACTTACATGTGTGTCTGAAATATTTAAAAGTATACTTTATAGTCATAAAATCATGCTTTCTATGCTATTCTCTACTTTTTTGGCCACTTGAAACATGTCTTGAAAAAGCTACATAAATACACTTGGATCCACCTCATCGTTGTATTTCATGAGATGATGTGCCATAATTTTTTTTTTTTTTTTTTTGCCCATTTCCTAATGGACCATGAGTTTTGTTGATAGGAAATGAAACAATGAGTATTCCTTTGTATGTGTTGCTATGATATTGTGAGGTTAAAATCAGGTGTCAACTTGACTGGATTGAAGGATGCCGGCATGGCCGGTTAAGTCTTGTTTCTGGGTGTGTCTGTGAGGGTGCTGCCAGAGGAGATGAATGTTTGAGTCAGTGGACTGGGAGAGGAAAACCCACCCTCCGTGTGGGTGGGCACCATCCAATCTGCTGATCTGCTGCCAGTGAGGCTAGGACAACACAGGCCAGGTGGGAGACGAGGATGGCTTTGCTTGCTGAGGCTTCTGGCTCTTTTCTTCCTGCATTGGATGTTTGTTTCTCCTGTCCTTGGACATCTGACTCCAGGTTTTTCGACCTGTGGACTCTGGGACTTGCACCAGTGGGTCCCTGGGGTCTCTTGGGCCTTTGGTTGCACTGCCAGCTTCCCTGGTTTTGAGGCTTTTGGACTTGGACTGAGCCACTACTGGCTTCTCTCTTTCCCTGCTTGCAGACAGCCTGCTATGGGATTTTTGCCTCGTAATTGTGTCAGCCAATTCTCCCTAATAAACTCCTTCTATATACAAATTTATTCCATTAATTCTGTCCCTCTGGAGAACCCTGACTAATACCGATAGTATCCTGAATTTGAATTCATTGGTTAAAGAGTACATTTGCAAAATAATGACAAATTGCCCCTTAAAAGGGCTAAATTACGTTAGATTTTTGGCAATGCTGCAGGTCTGAGTACCTCTTGCTTCTCGTTTTCACCAGCTGTGGTCTTATTTTGTCTTTCAGATGTTTGCCAGTCTGATGGAGGCAAAATAACATTTTAAAATTCCCCTATAGAGTGAGCAATTGTCTTTCATTGAATTTATCTGCAATATATGTTTACTTCTAGGAATTGTTTCTCTTTTACTTTTGCATTGCTTGTGTTGCTCTTACAGAATTATAGATGTTCTTTATGTACTATTCATATTAAACTATGGTTCTCATATGTACTGCCAATGTTTTGTGCTTGCCTGTCTGTTGCTTGCAGTTTAATTTTGCTTACGATGTCTTTAAGATTTTTTTTAAAATATTGACATAATAACATTTGTTTTTTCTTCTCATATGTTGTCTGGAGTTTATATCTTGCTTAAGAAGTCCCTTTCCATTTTTGAGTATGACAGTTACAATTGTTATACATAAAGTTTTGGTGCCACAAAATAAATAGCACTCGAATATAAAATTTTCTTTTTTTCCTCTCAGCAAGGCAATTTACTTCTATAGCAGGATGCATCCTCACAGATGGAGCAACAGTGAGCACACACCTGGACAAGGGAGGGGAAAGGGTTCTTATTCCTGACGCAAATGGCCCCTGCTGCCGCGTCATTCCCCTACTGGCTAGGATTAGACTGCACAGGCCAAACTAATTCTGATTGGCTAATTTAAAGAGAGTGACAGGGTGAGTGGTTTGGCAGGAAAAATGGTTATGACAGAGAAGGAAATTGAAATGAGTCAGGGTGGAGAATGAGTCAGGGCAGAGCAGGTAATCTGAATGAGTCAGGGTGGAGCAGGTGATTCGAAAAAGGTTGCTTTATGAGGAAGTTAAGTTCAAAAGTAGAAGGCAAAGAATTGAACATACTGACATATTTATTCTTTGAAGAGAAATTTAGAACTCGTATCTAACACAGTTCTTCTAAGACATTTATAACTTTAGCTCAGTAATTTATCTTGGAATTATTTTTATTTATGATGTGGGTACTGGATCTAACTTCAACTTTTAAAATAGTAAATTTCCCCAACCCTCTCTATAAAAGACCTCTGTGTTTTGAAAAGCCAGCTCACTATAGACTAAGTATCCAAATATAACTGGGTCTGTTGTAGGATCCTTGATTATTTTATTTGTTCCTCAGTCGGTATTGTAGAGTTGCTATTGAGTAGGAACAGTCCTTTACATTATTCTTTTAAAAACCTTTTAAAAATAAGAATTCCCATTTATTCCTTAAAACCTTTTCATTGTGAAACCAACACAAAAACAGAAAAGTTCATAACGCATAGATGTCAAGCAGAGTGAATCACTTTAAAATGAACGCTTTAAAATGAAATGATTCCCCGTCTAGTCTGGAGAGAGCTTCTCAGGCTTCATGGAGTTATGCATGCCGCTCTTCCCTGCTCTGCCCTGGAAGAAACCTTTACTGTGAACACTGCCTAAGTGTACAGCCCTCATACCACAGCTTTACCTGCTGCTTGAACTTCATAGGTGTGAGATCCCACATACTGTGTTATTTTGGTTTGGCTAGTGTCTTTCAATATTACGTTTGCGCATTTCGTTCATGTTGTGGCATGTAGCAATAATATACTCCTTTCGTTTTTTTCAAAATCAAGTGTTTTATTTTTTTTAAAAAAATATTGTATATATTTAAAGTATACAACATGATATTTTCATATACCTGTAGATAATGGAATGGTTACTACTGTCGAGTGAATTAACATATCCATCATTACACATTGTTACCTTTTTATGGGGATCAAGATACCCAAAATTCACACTTTCAGAAAAATCTCAAATACAATACAGTAACCTTGACTTTGTCCTCATGATGTACATTAGAACTCTAGACTTGTTTGACCTACATAACTGTCTCTTTTTATCCTTTGACCTATGTCTCCCCATTTCTTCCCTGACCCACTTCACTTTTATGTTAAGTGAAGTAAAAAATCAGATGCAGAAAGAAAATACTGCATGATCTCATTTATGTGTGGAATCTTAAAAAAAAAAAAAAAGTATGTTCATTCTTATTGCTGTAGAGAATTTCATTATATAAGCACACTACCATGTATTATCCTGCTATTGTTGATACATATTGGGGTTGTTTTCTGTCTTAGACTGTATGAGTAATGACACTATGCACACACAGGCATACCTTGTGGATACGGTGCCTTGTGGATTCAGTTCCGTAATACAATCCATTGCACTGTATTCCATGCAATACACTGAATATCACACTAAAGTGAGTCACATACATAGTTTGGATTCCCAGTGCCAATAAAGTTAGGTTTACACTGTACTGGAGTCTATTAAGTGTCCAATAGCCCTAAATCTAAAAATGTGTACCTTAGTTCAAAATACTGTATTGTTAATAATGCAAATGATACCTAAACCTTAGGCCAATTGTAATCTTTTGCTGGTGAAGGATCTTGTCTCGATGTTGGTGGCTGCTGACTGAGCAGGGTAGTGGCTGTTGAAGGTTGAGGGGACTGTGGCAATTTCTTAAAATAAGACAACAGGGAAGTTTGCCACATTGATTGACTTACTCTCATGAAAACTTTCCTGTAGCATGTGATGGTGTTTGATAACATTTTACTCACAGTAGAATGCTTTTTAAAATTGGAGTCAACCCTCTCAAACCTTGCAGCTGCTTTATCAACTCAGTTTGTGTACTATTCTAAATCCTTTGTTGTCATTTCAACAATGTTCACAGCATCTTCACCAGAAACAATTCCATCTCAAGAAACCATTTTCTTTGCTCATCTCTAAGAAACAACTCCTCATCTATTCACATTTTATTATGAGATGGCAGCAATTCAGTCACATTTTCAGTTCCACTTCTAATTTTAGTCATCTTGCAATTTCCACCACATCTGCAATTACTTCCTTCACTGAAGTCTTGAGTCCCTCAAAGTCATTCATGATGATTGGCTCAAATTCTTCCAAATTTCTGTTAATGTTGATATTTTGAACTCCTCCCATGAATCACACATGTTCTGAATGGCATGTAGAATGGGGAATCCTTTCCAGGTTTTCAACTTACTTTGCAGATCCATCAGAGGCAAGTTACCCAGATCCCAGATTCCAACAGAGGGAGCTACAGCCTTTATGAAAAATGTTCTTCCTTAAATAAACAAACACTGAGAGTTGCAATTACTCTACATGAATGGATGTTGTATTAGCCAGCATGGAAACAATATTAAAAAGCCTTCAATATTTCCACTAGAGTATTGGGTGGCCGGGTGCATTGTTCATGAGCAGCCATCCTTTGAAGGGAATGGTGCATGTGGTTTTTTTTTTTTTTTTTTTTTTTTTGAGCATTATGTCTCAGTAGTAGGCGTAATATATTCAGTAAACCGTGCTGTAAACAAAAATGCTTTCATCCAAGATTTGATGTTTTCTTATATGTAGAGTAGATTTAGCATAATTCTTAAGTGCTTTAGGATTTTCAGAATAGTAAATGAGCATTGATTTCCACTTAAAGTCACCAGCTGCATTAGCCTCTAACAAGAGGGTTAACCTGTCATTCGAAGCTTTGAAGACAGACATTGACTTCTCTCTAGCTATGAAAGTACTAGATGGCATTTTCTTCTAACAGAAGGCTGAATGATCTACATTGAAAATCTCTTGTTTGTGTAGCCACCTCCATCAATGATCTTAGCTGCGTCTTCAGGATAACTTGCTATAGCTTCTACATGAGTACTTGCTGCTTTACCTTGTACTTTAATGTTATGGAAATGGCTTCTTTTGTTAAACCTCATGAACCAGTCTCTGCTAAATTCCAACTTTTCTTCTGCAGCTTCCTCACCTCCCTTAGCCTTCATAGAATTAAAGACAGTTAGGGCCTTGCTCTGGACTAGACTTTGGCTTAAGGGAATGTTGTGGTTAGTTTGATCTTTCATCCAGACCATTAAAACTTTCTCTGTATCACCAATAAGGCTGTTTTGCTGTCTTATCATTTACGTGTTCACTAGAGGAGCATCTTTAACTTTTTTTCAGGAACTCTTTCTTTGCATTCATAGCTGTGTTAACTGGTGCAAGAGTTCTAGCTTTCAGCCTATCTTAGATTTCAACATGCCTTCCTCACTAATCTTAGTCATTTCTAGCTTTTCATTTAAAGTGAGATATGTGTGACTCTTCTTTTCACATTACAGTGAGGCAACAGTAGGGTTGTTAGTTGGCCTTATTTCAGTATTACTGTGTTTCAGGGAATAGGGAGGCCTAAGGAGAGGAGATAGATGGGGAATAGCCAGTCTGTGGAGCAGTAGGAACACACATATTTATAGATTTAAGTTCACTGACTTACATGGTCATGGTTCTTAGTGTTCCAAAACAATTACATAGTAACACCAAAGACTACTGGTCACAAATTACCATAACAGATGTAATAATAATGAAAAAGTTTGAAATATTTTGACACTTGCCAAAATGTGACACAGAGACAGGAAATGTGCATGTGCATGTTGGAAAAATGGTACTGGTAGATACTTGACTCAAGGTTGCCATAAACCTTCAATTTGTAAAGAACACAGTACCTGCGAAGCATGATAATTCAAAGTACAATAAAATGAGGTGTACCTGTATTTGTACATGTGTGTGCCTTTGAAGTTACGTGTACATCCAAAAGTGAAATTGCTCGATCCAAGAGTGTGCACTTCTCTCTCTGACCTCTAACCTAAGATTTAAAGGGCTCATGTGAATCAGTCAGGTCAACCAAGTCAATCTCCCTGTTTTAATTCAGCTTTCCCCTAGAGGATAGCCTAATCACAGAAGTAAAATCCATCCTATTCATAGTCCTAGGGATCCCACAGGGCACACACAACAGGGAGCAGGACTCCTGGGGGCATCTTAGAATTCTGCCTACCACACTCCCTTTGTTCAATGCCCAGGAAACTTTTCTAGAATTTCTTAAAATTTTTTAAAATATTTTGTCAGTTGTCTCTGATTCTTCTGGGACGAGTTATTGTGTTTAAACTTGGTCATTCTCTTTAATATGTTCTCTCCCCTAAGTCCTGTAAACTTTGTTTTCTTGTTCATTTTTAAATAAATTCCACTTTTGCCATTGAGCTGTTCTGTTTCCCCAAGAGGCTCTCCTTGAACAGAAGGGCTGCTAGGGGCTTCATGCAGGTAGAACGCCCTGAGAAGCAGAAATTTTGGAGGAATCCGTATTTCAATAAGGTGTGGATACTGAGATTGACAAAGAATAGGAGACTTTAGAGATAATCAATACAAATACACACTAAGTGAGTTCCAGTTCTGGGTCATAGTTTTATTTCCTCAATATCTATTGATTAGGCATGAAGAGGCTAGAAGCTCTGCTGTTTCCCAAGCTCTAATAAGCAAACCATTAGCTTCCCCAGGAAAATACTTTTTGGGGGAATCATTTTCTTGCTTTATTTTGGAGACAGTTACCATTACTTTAAAATTAAATACTATGATGAGACAGAGATATCAAGATAAGAAACCTTCCAAATCACTCCAAAACTTCTGGACGAAAACAGTTGAAGAGGGGGAAGGCAGAAAGACATTCTTTCCCCTGAGTAGTCAATGACATGTTTATTTACCAGAGATGACAACTGATATTATACATTCTTTAATAACATATTATTTTTACATTACTCTTTGACAGGTGACAGATAGTTTGGAGTACTATATTGAGGTCAAAATTGCCCGAACCATTTGCAAGAAAATTTCAGAAGATGAAAACTGTGCTTTTCAAGAGGATCCCAAAATGCAAAAGGTATGTGGCTGAGACAAGGAGAATCCCTTGCCCTGGTAAGATTTGTGTACCACATCATATTCAGTACTGTGGATGACCAGGTTCTAGACACAGAGCATCATTTCTATTATCTGTTGCTGATGCCAACCTTCCGTTCCCGAATGTTATGGGATCTTTGGGGTGTTGCTTTTCTGGCTGGAAACTTCTATGACTGGTGGCACCTTTGCCCAAGTTCTTGTCCTGTTTCTGGGAAGAATGAGGTACACAGACAAGTGGAGGGTGAGCAAGACAAAGAGGAGCTTCACTGAGTGTTAGAACAGCTCAGAGGAAACCCCGTGGTGGGTAGCTCCTCTCTGTAGGCAGTTTATTCAGAGTGTTCAACTCTCAGCAGAGAGGGTAGCTCCTTTCTGCAGCTGGTCATCTGGTAGTCTTCCCAGCTCTCAGCAGAGAGGATAGCTCCTTTCTGCAGCTGTTTGTCTGTCTTCTGCTTTATCTGAGTCTGGGGGTGTCTATGGTCTTCAGAGGGGAATTGTGTGCTGATTGGTCTATAGTCAGCCATGGGTGGGCCCTGCAATAAGTACAAGTTCCCCCTCTGGTCTGCAGGACTGGCAGTCCAGCCCAGAGGCCTCAGGTCCTCCCCAACCTGAAGGTGGGACTTCACCCGGGACCAACCCCCTTCTGCCCAGGAGCCTATCTGCCTTCCACCACCCTTCATGGCCCAGGCTGTTCATGCCAAGTGGCACCAGCAGGCCAGTGCTGAGCTGTCCTCAGCACTCCCCTCAGCCTCCCTCCCGTGCTCCTTGGTGCCCAAAGACTGGAGGGGGTCAGAGTATTACAGCTGTCCTAAGCAGGCGTGCACCCAACTGGATTGCGACAACTCCGGGTTCTGCCCTAGCCTTGCTCCATGATCAGAGCAGGTGCCAGGAGGGGGAGAGGCCAGTCAGTATAAGCAGGCATCTCCAAGACTGTAGGGGGCACGGAGAACTTCCCAGGTTCAAGAGATTCTCCTGCCTCAGCCTCCCAAGTAGCTGAGACTACAATCATGTGCCCCTACTCCCAACTAACTTTTGTATTTTTAGTAGAGACAGTGTTGAACAACAGGCTGAAGCCTGTTGACTAGGCTGGTCTTGAACTCCTGACCTCAGGTGATCCACCCGCCTTGGCCTCCCAAAGTGCTGGGATTACAGGCATGAGCCACCGCACCTGCCCTAAATATGAGGATATTTTTAATTGGTATTATGTCTGAGCAGTTTTTGCCAATCACTTATCTGCCACTATTTCTGGCTATCCATGTCTTGTGCTTGCTTTAGATATTTAGTAAATAGATGAGAAAATACACAGGGCACAGAAATATGCATATATAAGGTTTTCCAATATAGTTTCATTTATGAAAGAAAAAAATTGGAAATAATTTCACCGTGTTAGCCAGGATGGTCTCGATCTCCTGACCTCGTGATCCACCCGCCTTGGCCTCCCAAAGTGCTGGGATTACAGGCGTGAGCCACTGCGCCCGGCCAAAATCCTCATCTTTTAATGAAGAGTAGACAGTTTAGCAGAATGCCAAGTGCAAGCAGGTGGCTAAATCTAGAGAGTGAATTCTTATAAAAGATTAGAAGTAATTTTAAATTAAGTAATATTTCAAAAATTCAAGAAAGTACTACCAATGATATATCAAATGCTTATCCACCTACCACACAAGTTTTACAAATATTATCATTTTATTACATTAATTTTCACTATTTTTTAAAATTTATTTTATTTTAAAATAAATTTTATTGATATATTTAAAATATATCACATGGTATTATGTGATTCATACAGATAGTAAAACGGTTACCATAGTGAAGTAAAATAACATAATCTCACATAATTATGCATTATTTTTGTGACACGAACAACTAAATCTAGTCATCTAAAAGAAGTTCCAAATATAGTGTAATTTAATTAACTCATGATGTACATTAAACTTCATCCTATATCTGCTAATTTGTAGCTTCTAGCCTACATCTCCCAACCCCCCACAACCTGCTCTGGGGGTAACCATTACTTTATTCTCTCTCTGTATATTTGACTTTTTTTTAGATTCTACATATGTGTGATCATGCCATATATTTCTTTCTGTGTCTGGCTTGTTTCACTTAGTACAGCCCCCTCCAGTTTCATCCTTGTGGCCAATGACATGATCCCCTTCTTCTTTAAGGCTGAATAATATTTCATTGTGTGTGTGTACTGCATCTTCTTTAACCATCCACCAGTTGATGAGCACTTACATTGTTTCCACATGCTGGGTATTGTGAATAATGTTGCAATGAACACAGGAGTGCAGCTATCTTTATGAAGTGAGGATTTTATTTCCAGAGGGATTGCTAAGTCATATGGCAGTTCTATTTTTAATTTCTTTAGGAACCTCCATACTGTTTTTCATAATGACTGTGCCAGTTTACATTCCCAGAAACAGTGTACAAGGGCTTTTTTCTCTCCACACCTTCACCAATATTCGTTATCTCTTGACTTTTAGGTAATAGCCATCCTAAAGTGTATTACTATTTATTTTAAAAAGTAAAATGCTACACATCTATTATGCTCCCCCTCAAAGATAACCACTCTTCTATCATTGGTGGGTAACATTTCTACCTGTGTTTAAAAACTTTTGCCTATGTAAAAGAATTTTGTATGCTTTTCAAAATTTACATAAATTTTGGAACTTTCTGTTTTGTTTTTTTTTTTGTTTTTTTTTTTTTTTTGTTTATAGGACTTGCTTTTAATATCCTTCTTTTGGAGCAATAAGGCAGCTCCTGTTGGGGCCACAGCCTTAGGAGGAGGAACACAGCCAACCTGCTGTGACTCCCTGACCTCACTCTACTCCTGCTTTCCACTTTTCTGATTTTATTCCCCCTTGGCCAAACTCAACTGGAAGCCAGAGGGGCCCACTGACACTGCCCATGGTGGTCATAGAGCAAGGGTGCCCACTGGCATGGTCCAGAGAGGTCAGAGGATAAGAGTGTCCATTGAAGCAACCCACAGAGGTCAGAGGTCAAAAGTGCACATTGGAGTAGCCCATGGAAATCAGAGGGTAAGGGTGCCCATTGGTGTAGTCCATGGAAGTCAGAGGGTAAGGGTGCCCATTGGTGTAGTCCATGGAGGTCAGAGGGTAAGGGTGCCCACTAGAGCAGCCCATGGAGGTCAGAAGGTAAGGGTGCCCACTGGAATTTCCCATGAAGGTCAGAGGGCAAGAGTGCCCACTGGAGCAGCCCATGGAGGTCAGAGAGTAAGAGGCCCACTGGTGTAGTCCATAGAGGTCATAGGGTAAAGTTGCCTATTGGAGTGGCTCATGGAGGTCAAAGGGTAAGAGTGCGCAATGGAGCTGCCCATGGAGATCAGAGGGTAAGTGTGCCTATTGGAGCTGCCTATGGAGGTCAGAGGGTAAGGGTATCCACTGGAGCCACCCATGGAGGTCAGAGGGCAAGGGTGCCCACTGGAGCAGCCCATGGAGGTCAGTCTTCCAAGACAAGCCAGGTAGAGACAGGAGGAGTGCAGACCTCAGGGGACAAAAGGAGAAAATTTAACACAGGGGCATGGGTGGGGATGTGAGAGCCATATGAGTCCATTATTAGTCTATTGAGATACCTCGAATGAGAGATAATGTTGGTTAGGTTGGGGAGGTGCTCAGATTCTGGGTCTATGAAAGTTTGCTTAGAATTTGCTGATTGATTAGCCATGGAGTGTGAGAGGAGGAAAATCAGGATGGCTTTGGGTTTGAGAGGTTGGGAGGTGGTTTACTGCCTTTGCTTTCTCTTATGATTGCATCCTCTATCTTGAGTACATGGCACTCAAGAAACTTTTATCCACTTGCCCACATCTATTTACCATGTGGAGATTTTTATCTGTCTCTGCCCTTGCATAGGATACTTTCCTGTTTCATAAAGCTCCTATAGATTGGACCTATCTATTTTCTTGGTTTATTTATAGGTATTTAGAAAGGAAGAAAGTGCAGGTATCTGGGATCTTTGGAAAATAAATTTTAAAACAATATTATTTTCAATAGTTACTGGCCTGATTCAGTCAATGTAAAAAATTTGGAAATTTTAAAAAATACTAAGCTTTTAAAATCAACTATAGATAACCTTATCCAAATCTTACCACTGTAAATATATTGATATGTATTTTAGTTTAAAAATATTTTATGTTTATATTTTTTGTAGTTGAGACCATAATGAATGCTGTTTCATGATCTAGATTTTCATTTAATAATAAAACCTAAGCATTTCTAAAGCTGTAAAATTAGAACATCATGTAATGAAACTATTTGATATTATTTTATGATGCTTCCATATATTATTTAGCCAATTCTTGAGAATTGATTAAGATTTTCCCTAATTTTTAGCTACTATGGACAGTGCTATAATTAATAGTCTTATTTCTATGTGTGTGTATGTCTGATTATTGTTTCCTTATAGGCAAGGTTCTCAGAAATTGAATTACTAATCCAATATTTTTTCACCTCTTAAACATTTTAATATACATTGCTAAAATATCCTCTAGGGTTGAGCTTGATAATTGGGTTATTCAGGTCCTCTGTTTCCTGATTGTTTTCTGTCTACCTTGGCTGGTCCAGAAGTTAAGCAATTACTTAGTCAACTCTCTGGCAAACCTGAGGCCCACTCTCTCTCTTTGCACCACTGGCACACACAGGCTCCCCATCCCTGGATCCCCCTCCGGCCCAGGTGTAGGAGCCTGGACTCAGTTCTGCAAGGCGCTGTCTGGGTTGCTGGTGGCGTGTCCTATTTTCTCCCCCAAACTGTTCCTACACCTTTATATCTTACACAACTTCTTCTCTACTTGTTGCTGTCATTCAAGTTTACACTGACTTCAGGGAAGTATTCTTACTTTATATTTTTATTCTAAATGAAGATTTTAGGAGAGAGAGGAGGGAAACAGTGTTCTCGTTCCCAGGCAGGGAGCCAAAACCCCACATATTCTGCAGGACTCTGGGATGAGAGCTACTTGCTTCCTTCCAGTCCTACAGCTGCAAGATTTCATCCTTGGTTGCTGGCAAATTTTTATTTCCCCAAGGGGTACAGGACCTGGCACTATTCTTACAATGTTGCATTCCCTGGGTAGGACTCTGTGCAGCCTGGGGTCTCTGTGGGCTACAGGGAGTCCATGTGGATGGATGAGAGTCAGGGCTGGAGTTGGGGATTTTCCAATAATAACCCCTCCTTGGGTTCTGACCCTTGCTCTCCTGGAGTGAATGAAGCCACACCCATGATGGCTCAGATCACAACAGGTGAACCGATGAGGACTTCTTTGGTGAGGGGGCTGGATCTTCTGTTTTCTGACGAGGCGTGGCTGACTCAGACAGATTAGCCCTGCTGATTCTAACTCCTGCCTGGAAATAGGAACTTCTGCTTTTGTTTTTTTTCTTTTTAAAATAGAAGCTGAGTATTCTTTTTGTCTCTTTCAGGTGGTTTTTTGTACTTTCATTGTTGCATCTAAACCATGGAAATTTGAACTCACCATGCTGAAGAAACGATGCAAAGATATGTAGTTATCTTCTAGCGTGTTTTGCACACTCATTTCCGTTTTAAAGAAGAAGCAAAGACACTTGCAAGAACTAGAACAACACAGTTAACCCATTGACTTCATTTGTTTGGGCTTTTTGCATTTTTGTGTGTTCTTCATGGGCTGGTGTTGAAAATCCATGATGTGTTTTGACAGCATTGCACAGCCTATTCTAGCTGGATACTTCACCTACTAGCTGGGATAATCTGCTACCAATAAATGGAAGCAGTTTCTACACCTCACCCAACTCTGAGTACAAATTACTTTTCATGGACAAATCTTTCTAGATAACCAGAGGACGCAGTCCTCAATTGCTTCAAGCATACTGGCACTTTCTGTAAGGCTCTGAGAGTCTGGCTGCCTTGAGAGTTTCTGTCCATGGATTTCTACAGAAATCTCCCTTCCCAGGACTTTTTGGAAGATGCAGCCTGTTAGCTTAGAAACAGCTAGTTTTAACCAGATCCAACCAAAAAGACAGTTTGGCCATTTAGAGATTTTCATTGGTTTTGAATTGAAGCAGAAAAGTTAATGATGCAGGGAGAGAAGACTGCATTCATGTGTGTGTGTGTGTGTGTGTGTGTGTGTGTGTGTGTATGCATGCGTATGTATGTCTGTGCATAAGTGTGTGCTCACAGTTAAATGTATCAGTTACTTAATGCTGCATGACAAATCACCTGGTCATTTAATGGCTCAAGCAATTTATTTATATATCTCATGGTGTCTGTGAGTCAAGCATCTCTGGGTGGCCTGACTGGGCAACTCTGGTTGTCACGTCTCATTGGGTTACACTCTGATATTGGCTGTGTTGCCATTATTTGAAGGTTTGATGGACTCTGGAGAATCCCTTCCAAGGTAGCTCACTCTCATGGCTGCAGGTTGATAATAGCTATTGAATGACGTCTTTGTTCTCCACGTGGCTTCTCCGCAAGACTGCATGTGAGCTTGGTATTTCGGTTGACTTGCTCCAGATACAGTATTCCCAGAGACCAAGATGGAAGCCACTGTATCATTTGTAAACTAGACTCAACCCAGAACAGCCCTGGCTCAGTGTGGACTATTCAAGGACATAAAGATAGGAGATTAGGGTCACTGTAGGCTATCCGGGAGACCGGCCACTACAGTGTGTACATGTGTGTGCATGTGTGTGCATGCATGTGTATGAGGAATGGACTGAGGTGCTAAGGGGGATATCATGACCATAAAGAAGCACTTTCTGAAATCCTGATGCTTAGACAGCAGCACCAATGTGCAGGTTGGGGCCAGGAGACAATATTGTGTAATAATCAGTAATAATACAGGGTCATGTCTGATTGGTGTACCTGAAAGTCACAGGCAGAATGGAACTAAGTTGGAAAACACTCTTCAGGATATTATCCAGGAGAACTTCCCCAATCTAGCAAGGCAGGCCAACATTCAAATTCAGGAAATACAGAAAATGCCACAAAGATACTCCTCGAGAAGAGCAACTCCAAGACACATAATTGTCAGATTCACCAAAGTTGAAATGAAGGAAAAATTGTTAAGGGCAGCCAGAGAGAAAGTTCGGGTTACCCACAAATAGAAGCCCATCAGACTAAGAGTGGATCTCTCAGCAGAAACTCTACAAGCCAGAAGAGAGTGGGGGCCAATATTCAACATTCTTAAAGAAAA
>NW_016821003.1:0-7759 GCF_001698545.2 Rhinopithecus bieti | reverse complement strand
ATAAAAAAAAAAAAAAAGAAACATGTCATGGAGTCAGGAGTTGCAGGTAAAATTATAAATCAATACATGGAAGGTATATATTGGTTTGGCCCCAAAAGGTCGGACATCTCAAGGCATGGGCTTACAAGTTTTAGGTAGGCTTAGGGATTCTTTAGTTGGAAATTGGTAGAAAAAGTTAAGCTTTGTTTAAAACATGGAGTCAGTAGAAAGGAATGCTAAGGAGGTCTGCTATCTGTCAGGTGATGCCATGACAGAGTCAGGTTGGGAAACAAGTCACAATGTACTGGGTCAGAAAGGACCTTTTTGATGAAATTTTATGGTTTGTAAGGCATGATTCCTCAGGTACTTAAACAGGAATTTCAGAAAGAAAGAAAAAAGATAAGAGTTCAGTCCTCAACCTGCACTCTCTAACATCTGCCAGCCGCTGAGCTCTTGGGTGGGGGGCAGGTGAAGTGGCGTTCTTTATGGCCCCACCCAACCCTGAGCCCACTTCCTTCCGTGTGCTGGCAGCATTGTGGGGACACTGTGAGAGCAGTTCTCGTTCCATTATTTCCCCTCCTCAGGAAGGGGATCCCTATGCTGCTAGCTCCAGCACCTGAGAACACATCTCTCTCATCTACCGCCGCCTTCATCCCCAGGCTCTGTGGGTATGCAACCTGTCCTTCTGGGGCACTTGGTCTCCCTTGCTTCTTGGCTTGAGCTGGCCAGCCCTACATGGTTGCCTGAGCAGCCCATGGAGGAAGGTATTCTTTGCTGAGCCCTGACAGTGTGATTGAACATTGGAGGGACCTGGGTCTTCACACGTCCTGGGCTGCTTGTTTCCATCATACTCATAACACCTGTTGTCTTAGGGCCAACCAAACCCTACTGCCCACATCTAAGATCAGTTTTGTTGGTGTGGTCCATGCATAGGTTCAGGTTTAGCTCTTCAAAACCATCTGGCCTCTCTTGACCCATTGAGTCAGAGTCAGGATGAAGAATTAAGACCAAGACAGTTCCATTGACTCACCGAATTTTTGAGTTTATTAACAGCAACATTTTTGTGTGAGCATGAAAAGAAGTGGAGTGTGTGGACACAGGGGCTCCTGAGACAACTCTAAATTGTCTCCTTCTCTACCAAGGCTATGTTAGCCTTGGGCACACCAGGATGGACACAGACATATATAAAAGGGCTTCATGCAGTGTAGCTTACCCTTCCACTTTCTGCCACGTGAAGACACAGCAGGGAGGCCCTCACAAGATGCTGGCACCTTGGTCCTGGGCTTCACAGCCTCTAGAGCTGTGAAAAATAAGTTTCTGTTTCCCGTAATTTACCCAGCCTGTGTTATTCTGTAATAGCAGCATAAACAGAAGAGGACAGTTCCTTTCCTGGGCTCAGCAGGGGCCAGGGAAGAACCAGAACTCCAACTCACAAGAGGTGTATGGACATGAGGGACTCTGGGTCTTGGGACCTGAAGTGGAGATTTGGAGTGAGTGGGAGTTGTCCTGATACTACAAACAGGGCCAGGACTGACAGCTGGGATGTTTCCTTGTGTGTATATCCTGGCAGTTCCCTGCTCTCCCTAGGCTCCATCCTATCTTCCCTTCCTCTGTCTCAAGGAGAGAGTTTTGGGGAGTCTGCAAAAACCTCCTCACATTTTCCTTGTCACTTTGTGTTCATTATTATGGTATATCTCCCCAGGGCTGTGTCCCAGCCCTGACCCCCTGGGAAAATGAAAAGTGTCCAGATGTCCCCCAGCAGATGGGAAAGTGGCCACAATGTAGAATAAAGTAGTGTATATGTAGCACTTTTTGGAACTAATTTATACTTAGTGTTTTATTCTACTGCCGCTTGTGATTTCACCTGTAATGATTTGAGGACAGCCAAGCAGAGGTTGCCATCTTTATATAATGACTCAGGGTCCTTAGACTATACTTTGGGTAGCCCAGTTTCAAAATCCTTCTTTGAGATGTGGATACAGACCAAACCAGAAGTGACAAGTAATTCACCTTGAAGGACATGGAGGTGGAGGATGGGAGTGCCAGTGGCTTTGGGGAGACAAACAGAATCAGGGAAGGGTTCAGAACACTATGCCTGGTAATAAAGATAAAGGATTTCTAGACCCAGATGTTAGTCACCAGGATGATACCTCTGGAAAGGAAAGAGTCTGCTTTAAAGCTGTGAGCTGACCCTCTCTACAGTGGCCCCTCAGAGCTGAGGCTTCCCAGTAGCTACAATGTAGACTCACATTTACATTTTAGTCAATGCCCAGAATTGACTGTTTAAAGTTTTCTGATTTTAGCTATTATGAAGACTGTTGTGCTGAACATGTCATTTATATGTATTCGCATGTATGACTGATTGTTTCTTCCTTGGAGACAGAGTTCTCAGAAGTTGAATTACTCAATTTTCTTAACTTCCTGATTTTATTTTAAATTTAATTAGTTATTTTAGTTACCAAATAAAAATTGTATATATATATGCATATACACATGAACATATACACACAGAAACACATAAATATAATATAGAATGTAATGTTTTAAAATATATATGCCTTGTGGAATGGCTATCCCAAGATAACTAACATATGCATTACCTCACATACTCATCATTTTTTGTGTGTGTGGTGAGAATAAATCTAATCTATTAACAATTTTTTAGTATAAAATAAATTGTTATTATAGTTATCATTTTCTAGAATACTTTTCTCAAATTTATGTATTCTAACTGAAATTTTGTTTTCTTTGATGAGCATCTCTCTACTCTCAGTTTCTCCCTTCCCTATCCCTACAGACTCTGATAACCACCATTCTACTCTCTGCTTCTGTGATTCTTACTTTTTAAGAGTCCATATGTAAGTAAGATAATGTGGCTTTTGTCTCCCTGTGCCTAGTTATTTTACTTAAAATAGTGGCCTCCAGGTTCATGTATGTTTTCACAAATGAGAGAATTTCTTTTTCTTAAAGGATCAATAATATTCTATCTTGTATATGCACCACATTTTCTTTATCTATATATCCATTGATGGACACTTAGGTTGATTCTATGTGTAGGTTATTGTGAATAATGCTGCAGTGAACATGGAAGTGCAGATATCTCTTTGGCAGACTGATTTTATTTCCTTTGGATATATACCCAGTATTGGGATTGCTGGATTATATAGTAGTTCTATATTTGATTTTTTGAGTAATAGCTGTACTTTTATCTGAAATGGCTGTATTAATTTGCATTTCCAGCAACAATGTGCAGCAATTCCTTTTTCTCCAAACCTTTACCAACATTTATCTCTCATCTTTTTGATAATATTCATTCTAACATATTTGAAGTGACATCTCATGGTTTGATTTATTAATACATTTCCCTGATGGTGAGTGATGCTGAGCATTTCTTCATATATTTGTTGGTCATTTTTGTGTCCACTTTTGATAAACGTGTATTTATATTCTTTGTCCATTCTTCAATTGGGTTGTTTTCTTGCTATTGAGTTGTTTGAGTTTCTTATGTATTTTGAATATTCATTTCTTATAAGACGAATCATTTGTAAACATTCTCCCTTCGTTCCATAGGTTGTCTCTTCACCCTGTTAATTGTTTCCTTGCCTGTGCAGAAGCTTTTTCATTTGATGTAATTCTACTTTTCCTATTGTTGCATGTACTTTTATGGTCCAATCCTAAAAATTGTTGCCCAGAAAAAATGTTATAAAGCCTTTCCTCTGTGTTTTCTTGTAATAATTTTGCAGTTTTGAGTCTTATACTTAACTACAAGATCATTTTGAATTGATTTTTGTAGGTAGTGTGAGATGTGTCTATTTTTATTTTTCTGCATAAGGATAGCCAGTTTTCCCAACATCATTTCCTGAAGGGACTGTCCTTTTCTGCCTGTGTGTTCTTGGCATTTTTGTCATAAACCAATTGACCGTAGGTGCTTAAATTTGTGCCTGGGCTGTCTAATATTTCCTTCAGCCTATGAGTCTGTTTTTATGCCAGTTTCATGTTGTTTTGATTACTCCACCTTTGCAGTAGATTTTGAAATCAGGTAGAGTGATGCTTCCAGTTTTGTTCTTTCTCTTAAGATTTATTTGGTTATTCAGCATCTTTTCTGGTTCTCATACAAATTTAGGATGGCTTTTTCTGTTTACGTAAAAAGCATCATTAGAATTTTAGTAGCTATTGCATTGAATCCATAGAACACTTGGGTAATATGGTCATTTTAACAATATTTATTCTCCCAATCCATGGACATGGAATATCTTTTTATTTATTTGTGTCTTCTTCAGTTTCTTTTATCAATGTTTTATAGTTTTTGGTTTACAGATCATTCATTTTATTGGTTAAATTTACTTCTAAGTAGTACATATTTTGTGTAAAATAGGTTGTTGTTATCATATAGAAAAGCTACTGATTTGTGTATGTTGATTTTATATCCTGAAGTTTTATAGAATTTTTTATTAGTTATAACATTTTTTTTGTGTGTGGAGTCTTTAGGATTTTCCATATGAAAGATAATGTCATCTCTAAACAGATACTATTAAACTTCTTCCTTTCTGATATGGGTGACTTTTCTTTATCTTGCCTTATTGCAATGGTGTGACTTCCAGTACTACATTAAATAGAAGTGGCAAGAGTGAACATTCTTGTCTTTTGCTTGATCTTAGAGAAAAAAAAAAAAATCAAATTTCACCATTGAGTATAATGTTAGCTGTGGTTTGGACATATGCTCTATTGAGAGTTTTTTATACCTAATTTTTGAGGGTTTTTATTCATGAAAGGATGTTGAATTTTGTGAAATGCATATACTGAATCTATTGAGCATATACTGAATCATATTGAGATATGAGAATCTATCATTTGTTTTTTGTTTTCCATTCTGTTAATGTGGTGTGTCACATTTATAGATTTTTATATGCTGAACCATCCTTGCATTTCAGGGATAAATCCCAATAAATTATGGTAAATCATCCTTTTACCATGCTGCTGAACTGACATTATGATATTTTATTGGGGAATTTTGCATCTATGCTCATTGGAGATATTGGCCTGTAATTCTCTTTCCTTACATTGTCATTCTCTGGCTTTCATAGAAGAGTAATGGTAGCCTTATAAAATAAAGTTGTAAATAGTCTGTTCTCTTCAATTTTGGGAAATACTTTGAGAGGAATTGGTATTACTTCTTTAAATGTTTGATAGAATTCACCAGTGAAGCCACCAATTTCTGGGCTTTTTTTTGACAGGAGATGTTTTATTACTAATTCAGTTCTTTTACTCATTCTTGGTCTCTTCCAATTTTTTATTTCTTCATGAATCAGGCTTGGTAGCTTGTATGTTTCCAGAAATTTTTCCATTTTTTTTACTGTACACAATTTGCTGGCTCATAATTGTTCACAGAGGTCATTCAAGATCCTTTGTGTTTCTGTGGTATCAGTTGTAATATCTTGCTTTTCCTTTCTGATTATATTTATTTGACTCTTCTCTTTTTTTCCTAGTCTAGCTAAAGGTTTGTCAACTTTGTTTATCTTTTTAAAAACACAATTGTTTGTTTTGTTGATACTTTTCATTGTTTTCCTAGTCTCTATTTTATTTCTTTCTTGTCTGATCTTATAATTTTCTTCCTGCTATTACGTCTGGGCTTAGTTTATTTTTCTTTTTCTGGCATCTTGAGGTGCAATATTAGGATGTTTATTTGAGGTTTTTTTCTTTTTCTTTTTTTTTTTTTTTGAGACATAGTCTTGCTCTGCCGCCCAGGCTGAAGTGCAATGGCCAGATCTCAGCTCACTGCAAGCCCCACCTCCTGGGTTTATGCCATTCTCCTGCCTCAGCCTCCCAAGTAGCTGGGACTACAGGCGCCCGCCACCGCGCCCGGCTAGTTTTTTGTATTTTTTTTTAGTAGAGACGGGGTTTCACCATGTTAGCCAGGATGGTCTCGATCTCCTGACCTCGTGATCTGCCTGTCTCGGCCTCCCAAAGTGCTGGGATTACAGGCTTGAGCCACCGCGCCCGGCCTAGGTTTTTTCTTATTTGATATAGACATTTGTTGCTATAAATTTCCATCTTACAACCACTTTTTGCTGCATTCTATAAGTTTTGGTATGTTGTGTTTTTATTTTTGTTTGTCTCAAGATAATTTCAAATTTCCCTTTTAATTCATTAATTTACCCATTGATTATTCAGAAGCACATCTTTTAATTTTCACATTATTTGGAAATTTTAAAAAATCTTTCTCATATTGATTTGTAGATTCATACCATTGTGCTCAGAAAGGATACTTGATAATGATTTCACTCTTCTTAAATTTGAAAATTTTTTTGCCTAATGTAAAATGTATCTGGAGATTGTTGTTTGTGCATTTGAAAGTAATGCATATTCCACTTCTGGTGGCTGGAATGTTCTGGACATACCTGTGAGGTCATTTGGTCCAGGGAATAGTTCAATTATAATGTTTCCTTATTGTTGTCTGTCTGGATAATCTACTCATTGTGGGAAGTAGAAATATTGAAGTTCCCTACTCTTATTGTGTTGCAATCTACATCTCCCTTTAATTCTATTAACTATTGAATTACATGTTTAGGTGCTCAGATAGATGCCTGGTGTATTTGCATTTATAATTCTTATATACTCTTAATGAATCAATTAATTTATTATAAGGATCTTCTTTGTGTTATTTAAGTATTTTTGACTTAAAGTTTATTTGAACTGCTATCAGTATAGGTATCTCTGTTCTCTTTTGATTTGTTTGCATAGAATATCTTTTTTCATCTCTTTCCACCTATTCATACATTTAAGGTAAGATGAATCTCTTGTAAGCAGCATAGACATGGATCTTATTTGTTTATCCATTCAGCCATTCCATGTCTTTTGATTAAAGATTATAAACTATTCACATTCAAGGTAACTATTGATATGTAAGGACTTACTACTGCCCTTTTGATAATTGTTTTCTGGCTGTTATGTAGATTTTTTTCTTTCTTCCTCTCTTGTTTTCTTCCTTTATGATTAGATGATTTTATATAGTAGTATGCTTTGATTTTTTTTTTGTTTGTTTGTTTTTGAGATGGAGTCTCACTCTGTTGCCCAGGCTGGAGTGCAGTGGTATGATCTTGGCTCACTGCAAGCTCCGCCTCCCGGGTTCATGCCATTCTCCTGCCTCAGTCTCCCAAGTAGCTGGGACTACAGGTGCACACCACCATGCCCAGCTAATTTTTTGTGTTTGTAATAAAGATTGGGTTTCATCATGTTAGCCAGGATAATCTCAATCTCCTGACCTCGTCATCCGCCTACCTCAGCCTCCCAAAGTGCTGGGATTACAGGCATGAGCCACCGCACTCAGCCTGAATTTTTACTTCTGATATTTTCTTTATTTACTATAGGTTTTGGTTTTGGTTATCATGAGGCTTACACAAAATATATTTTAGTTATAACAGGCTATGTTGAGCCAATAATAACTTAACTTCAATTACGTTGAAAAACTCTACACTCTTCTCCTAGCGTTTATGATTTTGATGTCACAGTTTACATCTTTTAATGTGTATATCCCTTAACACAGGGGTCCCCCAACCCCTGGGCCGCAGACTGGTACCGGTCTGTGGCCTTTCAGGAAGCAGGTTACACAGCAGGAGGTGAGCAGTGGCCGAGCAAGCATTACCACCTGAGCTTTGCCTTCTGTCAGGTCAGCAGTGGCATTAGATTCTCACAGGAGTGTGAACTGCACATGAGAGGGATCTAGGTTGTATACTCCTTATGAGAATCTTACTAATGCCTGGTGACCTGGAGTGGAACAATT
>NW_016821002.1:0-1213 GCF_001698545.2 Rhinopithecus bieti | reverse complement strand
CAGGAAGTGGAGCTTGCAGTGAGCCAAGATCGCACCTCTGCACTCCAGCCTGGGTGACAGAGCGAGACTCTTCTCAAAAAAAAAAAAAAAAAAAAAAAAGGATTGTTAAATTTACTTCAGAGTTATTCTGTTGGATTTTAAATTAGATAGAAAAAAAACAATTCAAATGTTTCTGACATTCTTATCATGAAGGTAAATTAAATATTTCAAAGTACATAACTGAATTATATGAATCCTGCATAATTTGCATTGCTTCTGTGATCCAGTGAAATAAATGGAAGAAGAGAGAAAGAAATACATAAAATACATAAACAGAGTGAGTACCTTCTTTTATTTGAAACATTTTCAAATGTTAGCCAGGAAAAGGAGGTATTTTGCAAGGTGTTATGCCAACTGGAATTGTATTGCCATTCATTCTATTCCCGTAGGGAGAGAGTGAATGAGACAGTAATTGATTTCTTCCAAGAGGAACCATCACCCGTGACTCTTACTGTTCTTATACATCATTAGTCAGACAATAGAAAGTTTCCTAATGGGATTTTAGAGTCTCTTGAACCTAAAAAAAAAAGTATTTTCACATGTTTTAATTACTAAATTTCAATATTGTATGATGCATCATGTTTTTGCTATTCTCAGCTAACTGATTTAGATGACAACAGTGGGACATATTACTGGACAGAATCAAAATTAAGGGTCTAGTGAATAAGGTACCTAGAATGAAGTATTTTTCCAAAGGTACAACATAGTTGTGGAGAGCTCATAATAATTTAACTTAATTATCCTAAAAAGGAAAATATATTGGAGGCATACAAAGTACAATATTTAAATGTTTGAGCAACAAACAGGGCAAGGTGAACAGAAAAATTGTCCATGTTGAGTGTTTTTAGTCCATATCCACATTTCTCTCTCGACCCTGTAAGAGCCAAGAGGGGATGTTTGATACCCCTAACATTTGAACTAGAAAACTGGAATGAACAACTGTAAGGCAACAGAACCAGAAAGGGTGATGATAAACATTCAGTCTCATGTTCAAATAAATGAATAGATTTGCATTAGGTTTTAAATGGTTTCTGTTACACCCAGTAGAACTTCAGAAAACAGATTGTGGAATCTCATCATCTTACCATTTTCTTCATTCTCTCTCCTCCTTTCTATATGTATAGAATATATATAAAATGTTACATACATAAATATTTCTCTATATAATAAATTT
>NW_016821001.1:5914-12078 GCF_001698545.2 Rhinopithecus bieti | reverse complement strand
GACTGGAGCTGGTCCTATTCGGCCATCTTGCTCCGCCCCCCTAAATCTTTGTTTTAATTCAACAGGTTGGAAACACTCTTTTTGTAGAATCTGTGAAGGGACATTTGGGAGCCCTTTGAAGCCTATGGGATAAGAGAATATCCCTAGATAAAACTACAATGAAACTATCTGTGAAAATGCTTTGGATGTGTGGATTTATCTCAAAGAGTTAAACATTTCCTTTGATTCAGCAGGTTAGAAACACTCCTTTTGTACAATCTTTGAAGAGACATTTTGAAGCGTATATGTTTTTGAGGCATCTCAGGCTCATCTCATCCTGTTGCCTGGATCTGATACTCTTGCTAGAATGGCTGATGGCCTTTCTGATACCAATCTTTTAAAGTGGATTAAAACCAAATGTAGATCAGCAATTGCAAACTTTATTTTCGTTTGTGCCTGTTTATGCTGTGTGTGTTTAGTCTAGGGATGCAGATGGTGCCTTGGGAGAGAAGCCCAACACCATGAACAAGCCATGATAGCAATGATGGTTATTAATAAAAAATATTACTGAAAACAAAGAAGGGGAACATGTGGGAAAGATAGTTTCTGGGGTGCCACTTGAGTTGGTCTCCCGTGTGTGAGAAACCCATGGGAGGCCATGGGTGGCTGCTGAGGAGAAAATTCTCCTTATTGTCTTCAGATTTTTATGCTCTGAGTTCACAACCTCTCAGCAGCATTCCACAGGTTGCTTAGGAAGATAACACTCCCTTGAAGCAGTGGAGTGTAATCAAACATCATGAATCCTCCCAAAACCAGTTACCCCCACCCTTTTCAGTCCCCATAAGTTAAAGATCATAAATAGTTTAGACACATGCCTTTGCACAAGGAAATTCACAGAAACTGTCACTGCTATACATCTTTTCAAATGACTCACGAGGTCTCCTTCACTGATTAATCCTTTACATCATCCCTTACTCCCTATCCCATCTGCTCTAAGAACAAAGAGTTTGTAAACCGTAAATTGGGTGGAACCCGAGGGCTCTGAGCTATTAACAAGCCTCCAATGCTCTGGTCCCCTGGACATGACTTTATATGCTTATTCTGTCTCTTTCTAACTCTTTTGTCTCCACAGGACTTGGGGTACCCATTGGGTGGTGTGGGGCTGGTTTACCCAACAGTTTCAACTGCTGAATCAAAAGAAAGGTTCAACACTGTGAGATGAATACACATATCACAGAGCATTTTAACAGGTAGCTTTCTTCTAGCAGTTATCTGGGGATATTCGATTTTTACCATAGGCCTAAATTAACTTCCCAATGTCCCTTTGCAGATTCTACAGAAACAGTGTTCCCAAACTGCTGATTCAACAAAAAAAAAGTTTAACTCTGTGAGATGAATCCTTACATCACAAAGCAATTTAACAGATAGACAGATAGATTCTTTCTACTTTTTATCCAGAGATATTTGGTTTGTCAACATATACCTCAATGTGCTCCTAATTATCCTTTCACAGATTCTACAAAAGGACTGTTTGCAACCTGCTGAATCAATAGAAAGGTTTAGTTCTGTGAGAAGCATCCACACATCAGAAAGCAGTTTAACAGATAGTTTCTTTCTAGTTTTTACCTGAGCATATTTACTTTCTTACCATGGACCTCAGTGAACTCCCAAATGTCCCTTCACATATTCTATAAAAACTGTTTGCAAACTACTGAGTCAAAAGAATGGTTTAACTGTGAGAGATGAATCCACACATCACAAAGCAGTTTCACAGATAGCTTCTTTCTAGTTTTTATCAAGGGATATTTGCTTTTTCACCATAGGCCTATATGCACTCCCAAATGTCCTTTTGCCAATTCTACAAAACAGTGTTTCCAAAGTTCTGAGCCAAAAAAAAAAAGGTTTAACTCTGTGAGATCACTCCACACATTGCAAAGCAGCTTAACAGATAGCTTATTTCTAGTATTTATCTGTGTATATTCGGCTTGTCACTGTAGACCTCAGTGTGTTTCCAAATGACCCTTTGCATATTCTACCAAAAAAAAAAAAAAAGAAAAAAACTGTATCGGGGAACCAGCCCCAATATTTCAATGTAGGTTTTTTATATTTTCCCTAAGTGTCATCCAGTCTGAGAAATATAGAGAAATAATACAAAGAGAGGAATTTTACAGCTGGGCTTCAAGGGGAGACATCATATATTGTTAGGACTGTGATGCCAACCCTGAGCTGCAAAACAAGCCAGTTTTTATTAGTGATTTTAAAAGGGGAAGAGGTGTACAAACAGGGAGTAACTCACAAAGATCACATGTTTCAAGCGGCAATAAAGATCACAAGGCAAGGAAAAATTAGAGTTTCTGATGAGGTTCTATGTCCCACTGTGCATCCCTTGTCTTGATAAACATCTTAACAGGAAACAGGGTTTGAGAGCAGACAACTGGTCTGACTAGAATTTACATCTGGAATTTCCCAATCCTAGGAAGCCCTGAGTGTACTTCAGGAGACCTGGGTGTGTTTCAGTCCTTATCTCAACAGCATAAGACAGACACACCCAGAGTGGCTGTATAGACCTCTCACCAGGAATGCATTCCCCTCCCGAGGGTTATCAATTTTTAATATTTCTTTCTGGGAAAATAATTCAGTGATGTTTCTCCTACTCACACGTCCATCTATAGGCTCTCTGCAAGAAGAAAAATATGGCTCTATTCTAACCAACCCCACAGGCAGACAGAACTTAGGGTTTTCTTCTCTTGTTCCCTGAAAAGCACTGTTATTCTGTCCTTTTTCAGGGTGCATTGATTTCATATTTTTCAAACACACGTTTTACAATTTGTACAGTTGTCACAATCATCACAGGGTCCTGAGGTGTCATACATTCTCAGCTTATGAACATAACGGGATTAAGCAATTAAAATAAAGACAGGCTTAAGAAATTATAAGAGCATTAACTGGGGAAGTGACAAATGTCCATGAAATCTTCACAATTTGTGTTCAGAGATTGCAGTAAAGGCAGGTGTAAGAAATTATAAAGCTGTCAATTTTGGGAAGTGATAAATGTCCATGAAATCTTCACAATTTACTTTCTTCTGGCCTCAGCTCCAGCTGGTCCCTCCATTCAGGGTCCCTGACTTCCTGGAACATATATCCAACATGCCAAATCAAAATAAAAGTTTAACTCTGTGAGATGAATCTACAAATCACAAAGCAGTTTAACGGACTTCTTTCTCATATTTATCTATTGATATTTGCTTTTTGACCATAGACTTCAAAGCATTCCCAAAGATCCCTTCTCAGATTCTATAAAAACAGTGTTTTTTAATGGCTGAATCACAATAAAAGATTAACTCTGTGAGATGAATTCATACAATACAAAGCAGTTTCACAGATCGCTTCTTTCTAGTTTTCTTATTGAGATATTTGCTTTTTAACCATAGGCCTCAATAATCTCCCAAACGTCTCTTCACAGATTTTACATAAACAGTGTCTCCAAACTGCTGAATTAAAAGAAAGGTTTACCTCTGTGAGATGAATCCACTCATCACAAAGAAGTTTTACAGGTAGCTTCTTTCTAGTTTTTATCTGGGGATATTCACTTTTTCACAATAGGCCTCAATGTGTTCCCAAATATACTTTCATGGGTTCTACAAAAACAGTGTTTCCAACCTGATGAATCAAAAGAAACGTTTAACTCTGTAGGATGAATCCGAATATCACAAAGCAGTTTCACAGATAGCTTCTTTCTAGTTTTTATTTTGTTGTTGTTGTTCGTTTGTTTTCTGGGGATGTTTGCTTTTCCACCTTAGGCCTTTAGGCACTCCCAAATGTCCCATTGCAGATTCTACAAAAACAGTGCTTCTGAACTGCTGAATCAAAAGAAAGGTTTAACTCTGTGAGATGAATCCACAGATCACAAAGCAGTTTCACAGAAAACTTCTTTCTAGTTTTTATCTGTAGATATTTGGTTTGCAACCATAGGCCTCAATGAACACCCAAATATCCCTCCACAGATTCTACAAAAGGACTGCTTCCAACCTGCTAAATCAAAAGAAAGGTTTACCTCTGTGAGAGGAATCCAGATATGACAGAGCAGTTTCTAGGTTAGCTGATTTCTAGTATTTATCTCAGAATACTTGCTTTTTCACCATAGCCCTCAACGCATTCCCAAATGTCCCTTCACAGATTTTAGAAAAACAGAGTATCCAAACTGCGGAACCAAAAGAAAGTTTTAATTCTGTGAGATGAATCCACACATCACAAAGGAGTCTCACAGATCCTTCTTTCTAGTTTTATCTGGGATATTCACTTTTCACCATAGACCTCGATGAGCTCACAAATATTCCTTCAGAAATTCTATAAGGACAGTGATTCTAAAGCGTTGAGTAAAAAGAAAGGCATGATTCTGTGAGAAGAATCCGCATAATTCAAAGCATTTAACAGATAGCTGTTTTTCTAGGTTTATCTGGGGATATTCACTTTTTACCATAGACCTCAATGAGCTCTTGAATGTCTTTGCACAGATTCTACAAAAAAGGTGTATCCAAACTGCTGAATCAAAAGAAGTGTTTAGCTCTGTAAAATGAATACACACATCAAAACGGGGTTTTAGAAATAGCTCCTTTCTAGCTTTTATCTGGGGATATTTGGTTTCTCACCATTGGCCTCCATTTGCTCCCAAATGTCCCTTCGTAGTTTCTACAAAAGAACTCTCTGCAGACAGCTGAATCAAAGAAACGGTTTATCTCTGTGAGTAGAATCCACACATCACAAAGCAGTTGCACAAGTAAGTTCTTTCCAGTTTATATATGGAGGTATTCACTTTTTCAGCATAGGCCTTAATGAACTCCCAAATTGCTTCTCAGAGATTCTAAAAAATGGTGTTTCAAAACTGCTGAATCAAAACAAAGGTTTAACTCTGTGAGATGAATCCACACATCACAAAAAAAGTTTCAGAGATAATTTTTACTAGTTTTCATACTGGGATGTTCAGTAAGTCACTATAGGCCTCAGTATATTCCCAAATGTCGCTTCACAGGTTTGTCAAAAGACCTGTGTTCCACCCCACCTGCTGAAACAAACAAAAATGCTTAACTGTGAGATGAATCAACAGATCAAAAAGCAGTTTCAAAGACAGCTTCTTTCTAGTGTTTATTCTGTGACTAGAGACAAGCTTTCTGAGAGATTGCTTTCTGATGTGTGACTTCATCACACAGAGTTCCACCATTCTCTTCTTGGAACAGTTTGCTAACACTGTTGTCGTGGATTCTGCAAAGTGATATTCGGGAGCTCATTGAGGGCTATGGTGAAAAGGAAATATACTCAGATCAAAACTGGAAAGATGCCTTCTGAGAAACTGCACTGCGATGTGTGAATCCAAGTCACAGAGTTATACGTTTCTCTTCAGTGATCAGTTTGCTAACACAGTTTTCTTGAAAACTGCAATGGGATACTTCTTAGTGCAATGAAGCTTATGGTGACAAAGGAAATATCCTCAGATGAAAACTGGAAGGAAGCTTTCTTAGAAACTTCTTGGTGATGTGTGAATTCATCTCACAGAGTTACACTTATGTTTCGTGGAGCAGTCCATTAACACTGTCTTTGAGGAACCTGAAAAGTGCTACTTTGGATCGCATTGAGGCCTACACTGATGAAGGAAATATCATCAGTTAAAAACGTGAAAGAAGCTTTCTGAGAAACTGCTCTGTGATCTATGAATTCATTTCACAGAGTTACAACCTAGTCCTCAGGAAGCAGTTTGCTAACACTCTTTTCGTGGAATCTGCAAAGTGATATTTGGGAGCCCATTGGGGCCCATGCTGAAAAAGGAAATATCCTCAGATAATAACTAGAGAGAAGCTTTCTGAGAGATTGCTTTCTGATGTGTGACTTCATCACACAGAGTTCCACCCTTCCTTTCTTGGAACAGTTTGCTAACACTGTTGTTGTGGATTCTGCAAAGTGATATTTGGGAGCTCATTGAGGGCTATGGTGAAGAAGGAGATATCCTCATATCAAAACTGGAAAGATGCCTTGTGAAAAACTGCATTGCGATGTGTCAACGCAAATCACAGAGTTACACGTTTCTCTTCAGTGATCAGTTTGCTAACACAGTTTTATTGAAATCTGCAATGGGATACTTCTTAGCGCAATGAAGCTTATGGTGACAAAGGAAATATCCTCAGATGAAAACT
>NW_016821001.1:0-2351 GCF_001698545.2 Rhinopithecus bieti | reverse complement strand
AAAAACTGGAAAGAAGCCTTCTGAGAAACTGCATTGTGATGTGTGATTGCAACTCACAGAGTTACAGGTTTCTCTTCAGTGATCAGTTTGCCAACACAGTTTTCTTGAAATCTGCAATGGGATACTTCTTAGCGCAATGAAGCTTATGGTGACAAAGGAAATATCCTCAGATAAAAACTAGAAAGAAGCTTTCTTAGAAACTTCTTGGTGATGTGTGAATTCATCTCACAGAGTTACACTTATGTTTCATGGTGCAGTCCGTTAAAGTGTCTTTGAGGAACCTGAGAAGGGCTACTTTGGATCGCATTGAGGCCTATGCTGATAAATGAAATATCACCAATTAAAAAGTGAAAGAAGCTTTCTGAGAAACTTCTTTATGATCTGTAAATTCATCTCAAAGAGTTACAACTTAGTCCTCATTAAGCAGTTTGCTAACACTCTTTTCGTGGAATCTGCAAAGTGATATTTGGGAGCCAATTGGGACCCATGGTGAAAACGGAAATATTCTCAGATAGTAACTACAAAGAAGCTTTTTGTGAGATTGGTTTCTGATGTGTGACCTCATCACACAGAGTTCCACCCTTCCCTTCTTCTAGCAGTTTGCTAACACTGTTGTTGTGGATTCTGCAAAGTGATATTTAGGAGCTCATTGAGGGCTACGGTGAAAAAGGAAATATCTTCAGATAAAAACTGGAAAGAAGCCTTCTGAGAAACTGCATTGGGATGTGTGAATGGAACTCACAGAGTTACACGTTTCTCGTGAAATCTGCAATGGGATACTTCTTAGCGCAATGAAGCTTACGGTGACAAAGGAAATATCCTCAGATAAAAAAGTGATAGAAGCTTCCTGGGAAATTGCTTTCTGATGTGTGACTTCATTTCTCAGAGTTACACCACTATTTCCTGGAGCCTTTTCCTAGCACTGTTTCTGTGCATTCTGAGAAGTGATATTTCGGATGGGTTTGGAGGGTAGGAGAAAGGAAATATCCTCCGTGAAAAACTGGAATGAAACTTTCTGAGAAACTGCTTTATGATGTGTGAATTCATTTCACAGTGTTACACCACCCTTTCAATGGGGAGTTTGCTAGTACTCATTTTTTGGAATCTCAGAAGTGATGTCTTTTAGGTGAGTCAGCTAAGGGATACTTGGGAGCATTATGAGGCTTATGGTGGAAACGAAAATATCTTCAGACAGATACTGGAGAGAAGATATCTGAGGAGCTGCTTGGTGATGTGTGAATTCCACTCATAGAGTTATAGTTTTCTTCTCATAGAGTATTGCGGAATCCCGTTTGGAGAAAACGCTACCGGGGACATTCGAGAGTATATGGACGGCTATGGTGAAAAAGGAAATATACTCAGAAAAAAACTGGAAAGAAGCTTTCTGTGAAACTGCTATGTGATAGATATGTCTATTCATCTCACATAGAGAAAATTTTCTTTATATTGCGCAGTTTTGAAACTGCATCATGGACAGATTCACGAAGGGACATTTGGGAGCACATTCAGGCGTACAGTGTAAAAGGAGATCTCGTCAGAAAAAAACTGGAGAGAAGCTTTCTGAGAAACTGCTTTGTGGTGTGTGCATTCCACTGAGGAAGTTATACCTCTTTCATCCTAAGGCAGTGTTTGAACAAGGTTCTTCTAAAAGTGAAAAAGTGATATTTTGCAGCGCATTGAAAACTATCGCGAAAAGTGCAATATCCTGAAATGAAACACAGACAGAAGCATTTCAAGAAAATGCTCTGTAACGTGTGCATTCATTTCAGAGAGTTAAAGTTTACACTACATTGCCCAGTTTGGAAACTCTGTCTTTGAGGAATCTTTGAGGTGTTATTAAGAGGCGCCCCTGGGCTTGTGGTGAGTAAGGAAACGACTTCCGATGAATACTGGAGAGAAGCTTTCAGAGCAACTGCTTTGTGATGTGTGTATTCATCCCCTAGAGTTACATCATTCTTTGGATTGAGCAGTTTGACATCACTGTTTCTGTGGAACCTGAGAAAGAACATTTGGGAACGCTCTTAAGAATATGCTGAAAAAGAAATATCCTCCGATAAAAACCAGAAGGAAACATTGTGTGAAACCGCTCCAGGTCATATGAAGTCCACTCACATAGTTAAGCTTCCGTTTTCATTGAACAGTATCCTAACACTCTTTTACGAGAGTCAGCAAAGGGATAATCTGGAGCGCTTTGAGGCTAATGGTGAAAACGGAAATATCTTCAGATAGATACTCGAGAGGAGATTGATGAAGAAATGCTTTGTGACGTATGCATTTTCCACACAGAGTTAAACTTTTCTTCTCATAGGGGTTTATGGAATCCCTTTGGGAGAAAGAGCTACCAGGGACAT
>NW_016821000.1:0-2279 GCF_001698545.2 Rhinopithecus bieti | reverse complement strand
CCGGCCCTGCCCTGCCTGGCCGCTGCGGGCGCTGACGGCGGCAGCTGCCAGCCCCGGCTCCGCCGGCCCCGCACCCGGCACCCGGGCAGGGGAAGACGCGGCCAGGCCGTGAGAGGTGCGCTCTGCCTCCCCGAGCCCTCACCTTGTGGCTCTGGTAAGTCTCGAGCGCCCGGATCGCCGTCTCGGTGAGCTTCACATGCAGTACGGTGATGTTGTCTTGCCCCAGCCGTCCGCACGACAGCCCATAGCGCTGCTCCTCCCGCAGGCCCGCTGCCCCCCCCGCCGCCATCTTAAACTCCCCGGGGTGCCGCCGCCGCTCCGGCTCTAGCCTCCACTGCGGCCGCGGCTGCTTGGGCTTCAGCAGCCGCCGCCACTGCTAGGGCCATCCCGCTGCTGACGTACTGTCATATACTGCGAGGAGCCAGAGCTCGGACTGCCGCCGCCGCCACCTGCCCCACCCTCCGGCCCCGCGCCCCGCCCCGGGCTCGTCTCATTGGTCTTGTTCCCTTCAGAACCGCCCTCATCGGCCGCCCTCCACACTCACTGGGGCGGGGCCCAAAGTCGCTGGAGTTTTGCTCCTGGGACGGGACGTCCGAGAGATAACAGGCTGACGTCTAGGTGACGCGCCAACTTACTCACGTCTGACGTCACGTCTGGTCGTCTTGGCTCGCCGGCCGAGATTGGCCAGGTTGGCTTGGGGACACCCCTGCTAGTTGGAAGTCCAGGTTGCCTGGTCTGGTTACCTGGAGTTGGAGCCCCGCCCCTGTAGGGGATGGTAGTGAAAAGTCAGAACTGGGGAATCCCGCCCTGCGCCGGTGGTCCTTGGAGAGGAGGATCTCCACCTCCAATGTGTAAGGGGATGGCCGTGACCAAATAAGGACTTTGTTCCCCGACGGCTGCGGAAGCTGTGGAACTTGGTGCGTGCCTGTGGGGGAGGACGCAGTAGGCGGACTCGCTAGAGATCTGCTCCTCAAAACTCCTGGTACTGTAGTTGAGCAGACGGGATTGGGAGGAAACTGCTCACTCGAAACTTGAAGTTATCGGGTGCCACACGCAGAGCTTATAAAAACAAAACCCAAAACCCTTGAAATTAGTGAGTTGACTCTTAGATGTAGGAGTTGTGTTAGATTTTGTGGAGCATCTTAAGGACAAAATCACGCGGGAAGTTAAATGCCTTTCGTATGGTGGGCATGGTATAATAGAGAATTGAGTTCGAGGTCTTTACTACCCCATGCCCTGTTGTGATTCTCTGAGATCACAACTGGTTGGGATGGTATCTCCTTAAAAAAAAAAAAAGTTTTACTCTAGAAGAGTAAAACTGGCATTGATCTAAATTAAAAGAAACGTCGACAATTCTCATTCTCTGATTCAGTTTGAGTTTTGTCCTTTTTATTTGATAGGGCTGTGTGAAAACCTAGCGAGGGTTTAAAGGTAAGAGACAGGCTGTCGAGGATAAGCGAAGGAGATGGGGGCGTGAGGCGTGTGCACAGGCCTGGCATACTTTCCATTCCATCCACAGGATGCTTCCTGTGTAGGCGTGGCTAAAAGAGGGAGCCTAATCTGGAGTCCCTCTCAGATTGTGTGTGGATAGACTGACAGATGGGTTCCTGTCAGAGGATGGATTAATTGGGTGATCAGAAACACCAGATAAAACAAACCATTGAAAGCTTTCAAACTGTTGAAAGTAAGTTTAAATTTTTTTTTTTAATAAAAAAACTGAGACGCTTGTTTTTACCCTCAGCTTATAAAACTGTGTTCTGTTCTACTGGGATCCCCTGGGAAAGTTTATAGATATTTAATCAGTGTTTTTCATTACTTTAAATAGGATTATGGCTATGATTCCATGTCCTCCCCTCCCAATAAATGCCTTCCCCACCGTACGTGTACACTCCCTTTTGATTCAGACCCTCAAACAAAGTAGGTGTATAATGTGAATTACAGAATGAATTTTCTTTCCGTGGATTAAGTGGAAACACCTGTATTAAGCATTGCTCCATCACAGGAAAACTGTTTGTAAATTGACTTAATTTCAATCCACTAAGATTGGCTAGCTGTTAACACATAATTAACGCTTGCTAATTTCATTTACTTTAGTGATACAAAGTTATCTTAAATTCATTGAGTAGAGAAATTAAGGAATCATCAAATTGGATTAAGAAGTTTACTCTTAGAAGGGAAATAGAGGCTTTATTACCTAGTTTTCTCAGCTTTCCAAAAGTAGAAACCTTATTCAAATAGTTCATCTCTAAGCGCACTATAGTCTAAAATAATTCTGTACT
>NW_016820999.1:0-1096 GCF_001698545.2 Rhinopithecus bieti | reverse complement strand
CTTTGAGGCCTGTGTAGAAAATCCAAATACCACAGATTAAAGCCAGAAGGAAGCTAACTGTGAAACTGCTTGCTGATGTGTGGATTCATCTCACAGTACTAAAACTTTCTTTTGATTCAGCAAGTTGGAAACATTCTTATTGAAAAATCAGTGAACAGACATTTGAGCACCCATTGAGGCCTATGGAAAAAAAAGATCACTCCGAGATAAAAACTAGGAGGGAACTATCTGTGAAACTGCTTTGTGATGTGTGGATCCATCTCACAGGGTTAAACCACTATTTTGACTCAGCAGAATGGCAACACTCTTTTTGGAGAATCTTGAAAGGAAGGTTTTGGAGCCCATTGAGGTCTAAGAAGAAAAACCAAATATCCCCAGACAAAAACTGGAAAGAAGTTATCTGTGAAACTGCTTAGTGATGTGTGGATTCATCTCGTAGAGTTAGAAGTTTCTTTTGATTCGACAAGATGTAGATCCTCTCTTTGTAGAATCTTAAAAGGGATATTTGAAAACCCATTGAGGGGGACGTGCTGAAGATGGCCAAATAGGAACAGCTCCAGCCTTCAACTCCCAGTTTGAGTGACACAGAAGATGGATGATTTCTGCATTTTCAACTGAGGTACCACGTTCGTCTCACGGGCGCAGGTCAGACAGTTGTTGCTGGTCCGTGGGTGCAGCCCGACCAGTGAGAGCTGAAGCAGGGCAAGGCATTGCCCCACCTGGGAAGTGCAAGGGAGAAGGCAATTCCTTTCCCTAACCAAAGGAAATTGAGACACACAACACCTGGAAAACCGGGTAACTCCCACCCTAGTACTGTGCTTTACCAAGGGTCTTAGCAAATGGCACACCAGGAGATTATATCCCACACTTCGCCCGGAGGGTCCCACGTCCATGGAGCCTCCCTCATTGCTAGCACAGCAGTCAGAGATCTAACTGCAAGGCAGCAGCAAGGCTTGGGGAGGGGCGCCCATCATTGCTGAGGCTTAAGTGGGTAAACAAAGCTGCCAGGAAGCTCGAATTGGGTGGAGCCCAACACAGTTCAAGAAGGCAGGCCTGCCTCTGTAGATTCCACCTCTGGGGACAGGGCACAGCTAAA
>NW_016820998.1:0-1168 GCF_001698545.2 Rhinopithecus bieti | reverse complement strand
AAGCAAAGGGAACACATAAAGCTTGATAGAAGAAGGTAGACATCAACACCAGTTACAGCCTTGTGAACCACCTTAGTAATGAGGACTTTAATTGTCCTAAGTAGTTCTCCCTTTTGTTAAACAAAAAGAAAAGTTTCTGTATGTATACTCATGTAATAATAACTTCATCTTTTCTTTTCTTTATCATGTGACATAAGATCTATTGATGTCAAATTGAAATTAATGATTTTAGGAAGCTAACAGAAAGAAGAAAAGCACAGAAAGCCATGGTAAACAACAATGAAAATATTAATAGACAGTCAACTTAAAAAAAAATTAAAAAGAAATTTCTGGAACAAATTCAGTGGTTCTCTATCTCTTGCTCTCTCTATATATATCTACATGTGTGTGTGTACATATATGCATTGTGTGTGTGTGTATGTGTGTATCTTTAGACACTGTATGCCCATATATTTGGAGATGAATAGTTTAACAACTGCCATTAAATGTTACTGCAGATTTGGTGCAGCGGCTCACTCCTGCAATCTTGGCACTTTGGGGGCTAAGTCTGTTAGATCATAAGGTCAAGTGATGAAGACTATCCTGGCCAACTTGGTGAAACACTGTCTTTACTAAAAACAATAATAAAACAATTAGCAGGGTGTGGTGGCACCAACCTGTAGTCCCAGCTACTCCAGAGGTTGAGGCAGGGTAATTGATTGAAATCAGGAGGCTGAGGTTTCAGGGAGCCAAGATTGCTTCAGTGAAATCCACCCTGGGGACAGACCAAAACACCGACAAAACAAACAAAACAATCAAACAAAAATTACTACAGAGATTTAAAATGACAATTGAGCAGATAGAAGAACAAAATATCAGCAAATCTAAGAAAAGTCCATTTAAATTGTTAAATCAAGAAGGGAAAAATAAATAAATAATTGTGAAAACAACCTAGAAACCAGCGGGACACCATCAAGCAGATCTACTAAGGGAAACTAAATCAGTGGTGATAACGAAGGTCACACACTTGAGGAAATAAACACCCAAGAAGCTCAACAAACTCCAAGCAACATAAACTCACACACTCAAACTTACTTGATAACCTGTCTAAAACAACGAAAAAGGAGAATCTTGAAAGCAGCAAAAGAAGTGGTTAGTCACGTAAAAAGAACCCTCATGAGTAATCAGC
>NW_016820997.1:0-1270 GCF_001698545.2 Rhinopithecus bieti | reverse complement strand
GAGACTGAGTCTCGCTCTGTCACCCAGGCTGGAGTGCAGTGGCGCGATCTCGGCTCACAGCAAACTTTGTCTCCTGGGTTCAAGTGATCTCGTGGCTCAGCCTCCCGAGTAGCTGGGACTACAGGTGCCTGCCCCCATGCCTGGCTAATTTTTTTTGTATTTTTAGTAGAGATAGGGTTTCTGTTCATATGAAGGTAGTTCAACTCCTAAGGATCTGGGATAGGAAATAAGAATGCTATTTCTAGAATCGTCTGTTTGTGGTTCTAACTTCTTCTCATCAGTAACTATAATTGCCAAAGTAATGTTTTTAAAATTCTGGGAAATATAAATTCACTTTGGTAATAGTTCATTCTGAATGTATGTTTTAAAAACTCTAGATAAATATATTTAAATACTCTTATATTCTAACATCCTCCAAATTGAATTGATTTTGAAGAATCCACTCAAATATTTTTATGTTCAATCAGGTCTTATATTAGTTTATGAGAACCAAGACTCAGTTTTGTACTGCGAGGCAGTGAGTTATTCATACACTTGTGATCATTGATTGTGGTCAGAACCACAAAGCTGAAAGACTGCAAAAGGAACATGTGAACCTTCTATGCTTAATATGCTGACTTTGGAGTGGAATTTGCTTTTAATTAATGGTATTTCTTCAGTTTTTCATGGAAAATGTGATTTTTCCCACCTTTGCCAGAGAAAATACTTACATTATGATGTTCAAGCCCAAAGTTTTTTTATTACATTGCAAGGCTAACTTAAATTATTCTAGTTTACAAAGTTGCTAGATAACTAGAATGGAATTATCTTTAAAAATGGATTTTGGGGCTAGGCATGGTGGCTCATGACTGTAATCCCAGCACTTTGGGAGGCCGAGGAGGGAGAATCTCTTGAGCCCAGGAGTTCAAGACCAGCCTGGGCAACATGGCTTGACCTCATCTCTACAAAAAAAATTAAAAATTAGCTGGGCCTGGTGGCGTGTACCTGTAGTCCCAGCTACTCGAGAGGCTGAAAGTGGGAGGATTCCTTCAGCCTGGGAGGTCAAGGCTGCAGTGAACAGTGATCACACCACTGTAATTCAGCCTGGGTGACAGTGAGACCCTGTCAAAAAAAAAAAGGATAATGGGATTTTATTAATATCATCTTAATATGTTTGTTATTTTAGTGTACCACAAAACCATTTATTAAGTTTGTAGTAAAGTATATCTTCCCTTAGAAATGAGATTTTCCTTCAAGGAGGAATAGTTGACTTTCAGTAGGGAACATTTTA
>NW_016820996.1:0-1270 GCF_001698545.2 Rhinopithecus bieti | reverse complement strand
CCCCTCACCCCCGCCCCGAATCCTGCAATGAATTAGCCCTCTAGTGAAATCCAGCTCTGACCTCAATGTCTAGACCTCCAGAGAGTGGCCAGCCCCACCTTCAGAAAATAAAAGGCATTTGATTCCTGAACTTATTAAATGAAAGCACTGTTCTTTTCTTTTTTGAATATTAAGAAGTAAATATTCCAGGAGATGGAAAACAGGAAAGTGTAGCACTGTTCTTATCATCACTATCAGCTGGGACCAGAACAGACACTCAATGAAAAGCCTCACACTACAATGAAGACTGGAAAACAAAGGAGCATCAAAGGGACCTGGAGGGCAAGGGTAGCTCTTCTGCTCCCCAATTACATGCACACCCCAACTCATGGCAGCATCTGTCTCTGAGCCTTCTCCCAGCAGAGGTATAAATCCAAGCTGGCTCCTCACTCCCCACACATCTGCTCCTGCTCTCTCTCCTCCAGGTGACCCTAGCCATGAGAACCCTCACCTTCCTTCCTTACTGCTGTTCTCCTGGTGGCCCTCCAGGCCCAGGCTGAGCCACTCCAAGCCAAGGATGAGCCACTCCAGGCAAGCACTTATGAGGATGATGCCCAGGAGCAGCGTGGGGCAGAAAACCAGGACTTTACTGTCTCCTTTGCAGGGAATGCAAGCTCAAGTCTTAGAGCTTTGAGTAAGAGACACCAGCACTGCAGAGCTAGAAGTGTAGAGAGGAAGACCAAGCACGTCTAGAATTAGACCCAACGGCTGGCTCTTTCTCTTAGGTGATCACCTCCCCAGGCCTGAATTCTCCAAGGCAGAACTGAAGGAGGAGAAACATGGAGTCACAAACATGGAAACATGGAGCCATTTCCAAGCCTGACTTTGCTACTTTCTACCCGAATGGACTTAACAAACCCAGCAAGAAAACGGAGACTTCATTTCCTCCTCCATGACCTTGTGGCAGCTGCCTCAAAACCTGACTATGGGACCTAACACGATTCCTGAAAAAGGCGGTCAGAGACTTAGACATCAAAGGTGGGGAATATATAACACAGTCAGATAGCAAAGGTAGGGGGTGACCTAGTAAGTGGGGGTGACCTAGCAAGTGGGGAGTGACCTAGCAAGTGGGGGTGACCTAGTAAGTGGGGGTGACCTAGCAAGTGGGGGTGACCTAGCAAGTGGGGGTGACCTAGTAAGTGGGGGTAACCTAGCAAGTGGAGGTGACCTAGCAAGTGGGGGTGACCTAGTAAGTGGGGATAACCTAGCAAGTGGGGGTGACCTAGTAAGT
>NW_016820995.1:6068-7197 GCF_001698545.2 Rhinopithecus bieti | reverse complement strand
TACAGGCTTTAGCCACCGTGCCCGGCCACCCAAAAGCTTCTTAATCTGATAAACAACTTCAGCAAAATCTCAGGACCCAAAATCAATGCACAAGAATCACTAGTATTCCTACATGGAAACAGCAGGCAAGCTGAGAGCCAAATCACTAATGAACTTCCATTCACAATTGCCAAAAAAATAATAAAATACCTAGGAATACAGCTAACAAGGGAAGTAAAGGGCCTCTTCAAGGAGGACTATAAACCACTGCTCAAAGAAATCAGAGATTACACCCACAAATGGAAAAACATTCCATGCTCATGGATAGGAAGAATGAATATCGAGAAAATGGCCATACTCCCCAAAGCAATTTATAGATTCGATGCTATTCCCATTAAACTACCATTGACATTCTTTTCAGAATTAGAAAACCTTATTTTAAAATTAATATGGAACCCAAAAGGAGCCCAAATAGACAAGAGGATCCTAAGCAAAAAGAACAAAGCTGGTGGCATCATGCTACCCAACTTCAAACTATACTACAAGACTACAGTAACCAAAATAGCATGGTACTGGTAGAGCAATGGAACAGAATAGAGAGCCCAGAAATAAAACTGCACACCTACAACCATTTGGATTTTTACAAACTTGACAAAAACAAGCAATGGGGAAAACATTCTTTATTCAGCAAAGCATGCTGGGATTACTGGCTAGCCACATGCAGAAGATTGAAACTGCACCCATTCCTCACACCATATACAAAAATCAACTCAAGATGGATTAAAGATTTAAATGTAAAACCCAAAATTGTAAAAATCCTGGAAGACAAATTAGGCAATACCTTTCAGGACATAGACACAGGCAAAGATTTTATGACAAAGACACCAAAAGCAATTGCAACAAAAGTCAAAATTGACAAATGGGATCTAATTAAACTAAAGAGCTTCTGCACAGCAAAAGTAACTACCAACAGAGTAAACAGACAACATGCAAAATAAGAGAAAATTTTTGCAATCTGTGCATTTGACAAAGGTCTATTATCCAATATCTATAAGGAACTTAAACAAATTTACAGGAAATAACAACCCCATTAAAAAGTGGGCAAAAAACGTGAACAGACATTTCTCAAAAGAAGACATACATATGGCCA
>NW_016820995.1:0-3260 GCF_001698545.2 Rhinopithecus bieti | reverse complement strand
CCCGCCTCGGCCTCCCAAAGTGCTGGGATTACAGGTGTAAGCCACCGTGCCTGGCCAGATTTGTTTTGTTTTCAAAATTAGATGTCCAGGCCAGGCTCAGTGGCTCACTTCTGTAATCCCAGCACTTCAGGAGGCCAAGGTGGGAGGATCCCTTGAGACCAAGAACACAAGATCAGCCTGCACAACATAGCAAGACCCCATCTGTAAAAAAAAAAAAAATGTAAAAATTAGCCAGGCATGATGGCATGCACCTGTAGTCCCAGCTACTCTTGGAGGCTGAGGTGGGAGAATCACTTGAGCCCAGGAGTTTGAAGCTGCAGTGAGCCCTCCAGCCTGAGTGATAGAGTGAGGCCCTGTCTCTAAACAAAACAGAAAATGAACTAAGTGTCCAACATTGAGTAATCTGGACAAATCACACAAGAATTATTATTTCTATCTTTTCTGAAAAGCTGGAATACCTACCTGGAAACAACGAACATAACATCTATGCATGGCGATGATTAACAAGCTGAGCATTGCCTGCCTGTATGCATAGTCCCCACCACTCCCCAGTGCCACACAGAAGCCAACTTATTTATTTTATCTGTCTTGCCTATTGTCATCTATAATTATAATCCCATTTTTAATATAAAAAGAGTTAAGAGGCTTTCTGTCCCTTTGAATAAAATAGGGTATCTGTGTTTTGCTCCAACTCTAAGCAACCCTTTTGGCATGAGCAAATAGGAACAACAGGAGAAGCAGAGGGCAAATCTCTGTAAATGTTGGGATTACAGTCCATACAGAGGACTGGGGCCTCTGGAGAGTTCTACTAATCCTCACAGTGGTTCCTAACATACTTTATCACAAATAAAACTGTTATTTGGGGGCATTAAGGACACCTTTGACCTTCTTTACCTAATACCCTTACTTGTTGCCATAACCTTCATTATGCTCTCTTCCTGAGTTGGGTAGATGATCATTTTTCTACATGAGTCCATTACCTCTTTGCTAAAGCATGTTCCTTACACCTAAATCCCCTTCTATATGAAACCTCCCACACCTGGATTCTAGTTCAGGCTCTGTTACATACTAACTGAGAGTCAGTGGATAAATGACTTCCCTTCTCTGGTCCAGAGTGTCTTCACCTATAAAATAAAATCATGGGCTGGGTGCAGTGGCTCATGTCTGTAATCCCAGCACTTTGGGAGACTGAGGCGGGTGGAGCACCTGAGGTCGGGAGTTTGAGACCAACCTGAGAAACATGAGAAACATGGAGAAACCCCATCTCTACTAAAATACAAAATTAGCTGGGCATGGTGGCACACGCCTGTATTCCCAGCTACTCGGGAGGCTGAGGCAGGAGAATCGCTTGAACCCGGGAGGCGGAGGTTGCGGTGAGCCAAGATTGTGCCATTGCGCTCCAGCCTGGGTAACAGGAGTGAGACTACGTTTCAAAAAACAAATAAATAAAATAAAATAAATAGATATTAGATGATATCTAAGATTTCTAATAGAACTTAAACATTATATTTCTATGATGATCTTACTTGATTTTGGTTACTTTAACCACCCTGATAGACCCCCCTCCACCATTCTTCTTTTCTTCCTATGTTTCTCATTTATCATATATTTATTTCTCTATATGATCTCTATTGTCATATATATAGCATAAATATATTTCTATCACTGCTTTGTGAAATATACTTATTATGCTTTTTAAAAAACAGATCAGTGGATTTGATAATTCAAAATGCCAACTAATTGCAAATATTATTTATTAAGTTTTGGCATTAAGGTATTCATTTTCCCAAAATTTTGCATTCTTAGTTTCTAGAGTATCAGCAATTCACTGGGTTTTATTTCTATATGACTTCAGACTTCAGAATTGGAGCCAACAGATGAAATTTACAAAGAGGTGTATTTTTAGCCAAATAGAAATAAAACTTTTGACAACTGAATCATTCAAATGTGGCATGGGTTGCTTTATGAGGGAGTAGATTTCTCATCATTGAACGTGTTTACGCAAAGACTAAGTGACTACTTACTAGAAGGTGACATAAAAGTGATTCATGTGTACTCTACAGAGTAATCAACAAAATCTCAAGGACTCTAAAGTCCCTTCAAATGAACATTCTCAGAATCTCTTTTTTTAGGTTGATACTAAAATTAGCTTGCCTTTCCTGAGACACACACCAACTAACCAAGAAGGAAGCCTTTCCAGGGCCATATTAAGTAGAATTGAAAAAACCCATCTGTGTAAAAACTGACTGTGGACAAGTTTCAGAGTTAATACTTAAGGAATGATCATCATGATAACACACTGAGTTACCTTGGTATTCTGTCTTTGGAGTACATGCTGGAAACTTTCATATAAAGACGACTTCCTTGGAATGGATCACATGAACATTTAAATAACTGTATTTTATTGGATAGAATCCAAGAAAGATCTGTACTATACAAAAATGGTCTCTATAACAAATAATATATTGAGAATTCCTTTATATTCTCTTATATGATAGATATACTATGTAAGTTTCAAAAAATAATAGCATGCATTGTTCACAGTGAATTTGTTTACCAACTAAGGCTCAGTGGCTCACTTGTAGTATAGTCACAAAATGGAATACTCTTCATCAACAAAATGATGTAAAGGATAAATACTTGAAGGGATGGATACCCCACATTATATGATGTGATTATTATGTATTGCATGTCTGTATCATATGTTTACCAACTAAGAAAATATTTGAGTAGGATTTCAATATAAACTGATTTTGAAGGTATCATCCAGTTGGTAAACATAAGCCAAACTCTTACAATTTGGGAAATGAGATATACAAATATTACAGATTTTGGGGAACACCATGTGCTTTTCATTTTAGTATTAGTGATGACCATGAGTTGACTCACAAAGATCAGAGATAAGTGAAGTAAGAAAATAAGCTATTCCTTTGCAACATATTTCCATTAATAATGTGTGAATAGCCACTTTGGAAAGTAAATAAAGAATTCCGTATAAATGGATGATTCAGAAAAGTTTGGGGACACAAAAAACTCCTATCAAGATGACTTCAAGGCGCCAAAGCAGGCATGTGATTTTAATTTACTTAAATGGAAACATAACCAACGGATTTTATCCTGTTTGGAAACTTAATGAACTGTGTGGTACACTATTTAGAGAGGTACCAGGTGAACAGAAGAGTCAACTTGGTGAAGTACAGAAAGCCAGATATGGGCGGTGCCTACCGAAGGATTATCTAGGGCAAACAGTTTTATACAGC